>NC_056730.1:76890053-76893372 GCF_019279795.1 Protopterus annectens | reverse complement strand
CCCTGATCTTAAAGGATTTTTAAGAAAGGATAAAAACTGCAGCAATGTGAGATGAAGAACATCTAGGAAAAAAGGGAAAAGGGGCTTGACAAACAGGGGTCGATTTGTCTAAATTTTAAAATTAAACTGAAAAATTAAGTATTAAATTTAAAAAAGGGGTTTTAGAAGTACCTAAAGGTAAAACTGTAACTAACCTGCCTGAGCCGGTAGAAAATGCACCTCGTCAGCTATAGCGGCAAATGAGATCTGAGTAGTTACTGCCTAGCATTGTGGGATATAGGAGAGCCTCGAGCCGGTGGAATTGGCATTCGAGCTTTTAGTATGGGCCGAGTCTGAGCCGAGGATCGGCTCCGAAACCATCCAGCAAGAATGAAGGCGAGATTGACAACTTAATATATTAGTGATATCGTTATTTTTGCCTCCTTTATGCAAGGGTATGATGAAGGATCTTTTCCAGACTGTGGGAACAAGGCCTTCTTGTATAGAGCGATTTATTAGGATGCTGATGGGGAAGGCAATGGATTCGGCAGCAATGTTAAGGAAGGATGAGGGTATGTTATCAGGTCCATTAGAACAAGGTTTTAACTTTAAAGTTTTTTTTTTTTTAAGGTAGAGGTAGGGATGGGTTTTAGGGAAAAAGGTAGGAGTTGAGAGGAAGGAGGTGAGGGGGGAGATAGTAGGTGAGATGTAGGTGTAGAGGTTGAGATGTTATTGGAAAAGGTTGTGGTAAGTTTAGAGATAGAGTCCAAGAAGGAGTTAAATTGGGTGGCGAGATTGATATCAGGAGCATTTGGGTCTGGGCTTGGGTTTTCTGCTGTGCCAGGTTTTAAGAGTTTATTGATGCCTTTCCAGAACTTCTGATGATTGGTTTTATTGTTGTTTTGAAGTATGGAGTAGTAGTTTTGTTGATCTATTGTGATAAGCTTTTGTTGCGAAGAGTTTTGAATTCATTAAGGGTAGAGGGAGGTTGGTTTTTTTGGTATCGTGCCCAGGTTTTCTCTCTCAGTCGCATGGCAGTTGGTGTATCTTTTGTTAGCCAGGGGCGGTTTTGTTTCGTATTCTTTTGGTTTTTATGGGGGCCAAACTATCCAGGAGATTTAGGAAAGTTGTGTTGAAATATGCAACAGCATTATCCAGGGGTAGAGTTTTTAGTGGGTTCCAATTTATTGATTTTAGGGAGTCTGAGAAGGTTACAGGGTTAAAGTGTTTTAGGTTGCGAGTGCAGATGTAGTTATGTGCTGTTTGTAGTGTAGTTTCACATTCAATATTAATATAAATGGGGTGGCTTATCTGGACACTTTTATAAGTCATGGGGATGGAGGATTCATTTCAAGTATATACAGAAAGGAGACCTTTTCGAATGATCATCTACAGTACAGTAGCAATCACCCCAAATACGTGTTTAAAAATGCATTTAAAGGGCAGTGCATTCGAGCTGCCAGAATGTCATCAACTAGGGATACTTTGGTCAAGGAATTGGACTATATTAAGTCCATGTTTAGAGTAAGAGGTTATCCCGAACATCTATTAAATGACGTTGTTAGGTATGTCTACAGAGAGTGGGGTAAGAAGTATGTGCCCCTATTAGGTAAGCCTTTACGGGCTGTTTCAACACAGGCAAATAAAACAACTGAATGTTTCACATAGAGTTTGTGTACTTACATATTCTCCAGTTGTATTGAATATTGAAAATATTATAAGGCAACATTGGAATTTAATCACCATGAATGATAATTTAGTGCAGGTTTTAGGTATTTTGCCCAAATTTGTATACAAGACTGGATTTAACCTTAAAAGAATTTTGGAATCCAAAAAGCATATGGATAAGGTTAAAACAAAGGGCACTACAAGATGTGGAGCATACAACCAGTGTAGTTTTATTAATGAAACAGCTGGTTTTAAATTTGACAATTTTAATAAAACATTAATAAGGAGTAGAGCAGGCAATTGTCGCAAAATATGTGGTTTATATTGCAACTTGTAGTTTATGTCCGGCGTTTTACATAGGTAAAACGGAGAGACAACTGAGACGACGGATATATGACCATAGTTATTCTATTAGAACTAAGGATAAGAAAAATGCTATATACAAACATATCTTGAAAAGTGGGTTTAAGCACCAATTCAAATTTGCAATTGTTGATCAGGTTGATGTTACAGTACAAGGTGGTAATTTTAAAGCATTAGTGGCTATGTAGGATAGCAAATGGCAGATTCTTTTGGATGCCACTAGGCTTCCAGGTATCAATGATTTTATTAGTATTAAACCTTTTTTAAGTCTGGGCTAGTCCTCGATAGGTGAGATATATTTATACCTTATATCCAGGACGTCTAGTTAAGTATTATGTTGTTTAGGCTTGTCATTTTATGTAATATAATTTTTACAATATATATTTCTTTTAATATATTAACATATTTGCATGTATTTTAAGTAGTTTATAATGGTATTATCTATGTATTTATTTATATGTAAAATAATTTTCAAATTAATTCTTATAAGCTTACATTTTAAAAGTCTTAATTGGAATGCTGTTTGGCACCAAAAGGCCTATTTAAATGATTTGGTCTTAATTGCTGTTCTGATGAAGTCTGCGTATCGTCAGATGAAAGCGCTTAACAACTGTCACTTGTGTGTTTTTGTGGAGTTTTCGTTTATTTTATTGGTATGCAATAAACCTGGTTCTGTCCAAACCGTGGAGTGTTTTCTGTTCAGCCTTCAGTGCCAGTTTGTAGTGATTGTACAGTCGCTGTTTGTAGTGGACATGGAAGACATTTAGTGTAGATGGGAAGATGGTCACTGAGGGGGTCAGGTAGAGTTCCACTGATGGTGTAATTATGGGGGATGAGATACTAGAATCCAATCTAGGATACTGCCACTAGTGAAGTCTTTAGAGGGTCTGGTAGTCTGGTTGATGAGCTGAGAGTATTGACTAAGGTTAATGTTTATGTGATGTGGAGAGGAGTGAACGGAAGACCAATTTATATTGGTATCACCCATAATAATAGTTTCATTTCTGATATTGATAGAAAGCCAGGATAGGATATCTTCTAAAACTGAGACATGTTCACCTGGGGGGGATGTGAAGTGAAACTAGGCAGATTTGTTTATGTTTATTCAATTGAAATAGAACTAATATATTGGAGAAATTTGGAATGGGTTTGTTATAGGGAGTAATGGATAGGGTGGAAAAATAGAGTAAAGCTGCCCCACCACCCTTTTTATGGGTTCTGTCTTTTCTGATTGAGTAGTTTGGTGGTAGAACTTCAGTGTCTTTTATATGGGGTTTTAGCCAGATTTCGGAAATAGCTAAGATATCAG
>NC_056730.1:76772553-76880053 GCF_019279795.1 Protopterus annectens | reverse complement strand
CACCTTTCTGCCTCAAGAGTTCAAGGTGGTCAATAAAGGAGACATCCAGTGGAGATGGGGGGATCGTAAGTCAAAAGCAGAGTCCTAGGTTAAGGACCCCAAAGGGGTAGTCTACATCGACTCTTTCATGTTTTCTTTCTATGAACTTCTGTGTAATGTTCAGGGAATAATCAACAGACTCAAGGACCTACTACGGAAAAGTAATCTGGAGGCTTACTGGGGGGACTAACAAATGGCAGGATGGATAGACTCAAATGATGAATGGGTACTAGAGGATCAAGTGTTGTACTTCTTGGTCTAGAGAAGGTCCTCTGCTTCTCAAAGCAGACGGACCAAGGAAAAATTCCCTCTCCTCCCTTAGAGTCAAAGTCGCCAGAGGAGAAGAGCCCACCCCAGAACCAAAGCCTCCACACAGAGCTAGGCCCAAGCCGTTAAAGGTTGAGACTCCTAAAGGTATGGGGGGATCTGACCAGGTCATGACAGAAGCCATTCTTCCAGAGCCAGCACCAACATATCAGAGCTGGGTCTCATTCTGGACAGAGGGTATTTTAAGTGTCTCTTTCGAGGAAACAGATGGGGTCTAAGACATTCTGCGACCTGCAGACAGCTCTCTCAGGGAAACAGAATCCTGGAATTCTGAAACAGTAGGTGGAATCAGAAGAGCTTGTAGTATGGGCACTGGAGCTCTTGAACCCAGAATAGGACAGATATGGCAAAATCCCCATTTGGATCGAAGCTTTGAGAAAACTTTCATCCTGACCATCTCAGATTGAGAAAAGCTCCAAAACACAAATACTGAAGCGTGTCTAGATTTAGTTGAAGTAGTTACCCAATAAGTCAGAGATGGACATGTTGGCATGCTACAATCAGGTGCATGGCTCAGACAACTTGGATCCAAAGTAGGCTCGACCAGTAAGAGCTCTGTAGCAGTATGTATGTCAGACAACACAGCACTGGAATCCAAGTGTTAGGATCAGACGACGTTCAGATCACAGGGGCAGACTGGTCTCCCAGTCTGGCAACTCTCGGAGGCACAGACTCTGATCAGAGGACGATTTGGTCTGCATCAGATCCAAAGTCGGATGTGACATTTTACATCTTTTCTCAGTTTGAGAAGATGAAGCCCCCTGGGGAAAGCAAGAGGGATTGCTTCTTGAGCTCTTTAGAGGGCAAAGGCTTAGATGAGATTTCAGCCCCATTAGAAGTTAACAGACATTTCTAAATTAAGTTGTTTCTTCCATCAGAAATGGCACAAGGATTGAATGCCACACAAGTCACAATGTCTTCAAGTACCCAGGCGCAAAACAGTACACACTACTCTTGTGGGCATTTGAGTTTGGTATTTTCTGACCACAAGAGATGCAATCTTTCGAAACTTATTGGTTTTTCAGCCATATTTGTACCAACTGATATGCTCCACACACACACACACACATGGACAAAACAAACTCGTCAAAGTAGTAAAGTTTTTAGACGAAAACACTATATATATATATATATATATATATATATATATATATATATATATATACACACACACACACACACACACACACACACACACACACACACACACACACAAAGGAGGCAAGGGGGGAGGGGATTAAAACACCCTCGGTTAACTAATTTTGGGAAGGGAGGTACAGAACAAGAAGGAACGTTCGGAAGAGAAATTTTAGTCAAGTAGCCAAGAACTAAATTTTTGGATTTCGTTTGGATTAACTGTCAATTCACGACCCTACAAGCTCAAGACTTAATGGCCACGTCTCTGTTCGATGGTGGCAAACAAGATCAGAGGAGTTTGGGAAGGTATGATGCATTATGGGAGAGGGAGGAGCTCTACACCTGCATCCTAAAATCTTCTAAACGTGTCAAAGTTGGATCCGAATACCCAACAGTGAGGAAGAATGAAAAGGACATCAGATCCATAGTTTCCTACTTCCTGGCTCCTTGAAAGGGGACTTCTGGGAGGTACAGAAAACATTCTTACATCAGAAAGGGTCTTACTATACTGTTTACTTCCGCTCACTGCTTCTTTCATTTTTAGGCCCAAAAATTGAGCCAAACAGGGCATTAAAAACAAATATCCAACTGCTCCATAAAGTCAAACAAGCTCATCTAGGCATGTTTTCTTACCGTAATGCTAGTATTTGTAGCTCCCAAAATGCCTTAATACACATTATAAATAAAAGGGACTGTGGGATGGCCAACCAAGAATCCAAGGTTTTCTTATCCTCTTCAAATATAGTCCCAAAGAGGGACTTTGGTAACTCACTAAAGGAAATCTCTAAGAAATCTTGTGACTTATGCCAAGTAATTCAGCTCCTTCAGAGCTAAGGTAGCTTGAAGCACAAGTACGCTTCCCAAATTTGTCCAGTGCCCTGGACTTCTTGCTAAGAGGATGGAGAGAAGACCTCTCCTCTTGCCAGCTCTTTTTTTTGGTGGCCCCACCATTAACATGGAATCTACAGCTAGACCGTGAAAGGTCTGGACTGTTGTACAGAGGTGAAACTCAGATTATAATAGACGCAAGAATGAGAAAAGTATGACCATATTTAATCAAAGACTGTGGAATCGCAAGAAATGCACTAAATGTTGTGCCTTTCAGCTTATCCTGGTTAGGGGTCGCCAAAGCGGAACTCCGGTCTGCTAATGTTTGCTAGTGGATTTTTACATGCCGAGTTACCAGCCCTGACGCACAACCTTCAATGAAGGCATGCCCATTCACGCATGCCTCCACACAGAAGACGTTCTAGCTGAGAATCGAACGCGACACCGTCTGGCTGTGAGGCGACAACGCTACCGCAGCACCACTACCACACTAAATATGGTTGTGTATTCAGAACTGCTGAGGATGAACACTGTACCCACAATTAAAGGTACAAAATGTAAAGCTCATTGCATTACCTAAAGGTTTGGTGACAGCATATACAACCAAGATCAGTAATAGTGTTTAACGTGTTGCTAACTAGTCAGTTTTAGCATTACCAGCCTGCCCTAATCAGACAAACACTTGGGGTACACTACAGTAGTAGAAAACATTTAATTTTTGTATAGTGGAACTAAAATGTTTGAGACAAGTAAAGCCAGCTAATGCTACGTTTTCAAGGGACACAAGGAAAAGCAACAAGAGCAACAAAAATGTTTTGCATTGACCAACTCAATTTAAAAATAATCATGCCACAAACTTTAGTTTCACTATATGGTATTTCATTTAATTTTACAATCTTCATGTTACATTTTCTTACATCACTAAGCATAACCGAATGAACAGGGCACCAAAAATTAAAGCTCACTGAAAAATCATCATAAAATGCTTACTCAACCAAACAAACAGCAATACTCAAGCCAGGTGCATTTGTTCAACATAATTAGCTCTACTTAAGTACATTACCCGGGGTCAAATCTTCTGAAGATATCAGTAAGGCTTTTGTACTCACCTGCCCATACATCTCCAAGATATTAAACTTGCAAGGACAAATTGTAGAAACTGACCTTCTCATGTCCAAAATCAGCTTACCTCCCTCTTTCCGTGCAAATCCTCCCCTTGTATTGCCACGTCTAGGTCCAGAGTTTCCTCTGCTTACTTCCTCATCATGAGAGTCACCAAATCCTGATGAAAAAACGAAAATTATTCCTACTAATAAAGTGCCATATTTTAAACAAATCAAGGGATTTACATACGAATCCTCTGGAGGAAAGAAATGTGTGGCCTCTTTCAGTCAGGGGCATGCATGCCTTGTACTGGCACTTTGCTACACAATGAACACACTTCCTGGAAAAATCTACAGTATTCAGACAAAAATTCTACAACTACATACTTGCCAACTTGCTGGGAACCTTAACCACAGCTGCACAGAGGAGCTATACAGGTTAAGGGAAAGCAAACATATGACAATTTAATGGTAAACATTTCAACTTATACATACAACATACCTAATTTATTAAAGAACCCACCCAGCTCATGGAGTCTGTTATCACAAAAAGCTTTCTGGAGAAAATGTGAATTAATGACCAAAACAAATATGGTGGAGGAACCTCTAGAAAGCATTTTTCAATAGGTGAGTCACAGCCAGACAGACAAGAAATGACTACTAGCAGTCTATTTGTTTACTACCTAAAGCCCTGTATCACCTACAGCAAGGGAAACTAATGAGATGCCATCTTCTTAAATGCACACACTATGTCATGGAAGTTACAGTGTGTATACAAGATATTAAGAGCTCATTATCCCTCAGATTCAATACATGCTAAAAATCTGGGACAGAAACCAGTTTTGCAGTGAAAAACACAAATTGACAATGTCAGAACAGGCCAGTTTTCTAAGTATGAAGCTTGTAAATCATTAAGCTTAAAAAGATTCAGAAAGGAGAGTTCATAACTCAAATTTGCAAGTTTTAAAGGAAAATGGGCAACCTGACAACGCAAAGTATGGTCATTAGTTTGAAAAAACTGGCCACCAAACAAAGTACATGATGGGTCAAGGTGGCCAGCATACACTGTGCAATGCAATATCACCCACCCCCCCAGACCATACAGGTCATAAAAACAGCTAATCTGGGAAACCACAGAACACTTCATCTAAATAATAAACTTCCACTTTTCTTACACAAGGGTTTTCAAGCAGCTTAAAATCAAAATTGACAACTCAGGCAGGAAATCTAAAAGGACTGATGAGTCTACAACAAAATAAACATCCTGAGGTGGAGCTAGTTGGGCCAAATAAGGCACGTTTAAGTACACAGTATCCTGTACTTGCAGAAAATTTAGATACTGAAATTATAATCCAGGCCAAACAGAATTCCTCATTGGTCATTTCAAAATTTAAATTCTGAGAAGATATGGAAGGGGGAGTCTGATATAATATAAATCAGAGGTAAAACATATTAGTGCTGCTGCGAATACAAAAGAACAGCTATACACCTGATTGCCACAACAGCAGACTTGTTAAATGATACAGTAAAGCACTTCCACTGACTAGTCATCTTCTCAGCTATTCAGACAGCAGTTTCACTTTCTAAACATATCTACCCGATTTGTGACTTTTTTCTATGGAAACTTGCATGCTGGCTGAAATAGCCCCCTAAAGCCAGAGTTTAGCTTTTTGATTCATTTCTTTGTGCCTAAAACATTCCTACAAGGAAATATATAGCATGCAGTTAACCTGTACATAAAGCAGCCAGCAATAATGAAGTAAACGCTGTAAATATTTGTTTTAAGTTTGTTGACCGGGTGAGTCCATCTGAGCTGATGGCCCTTTTTAAGCTAAGACCAGGAAATAAAGTAGGGGTTGCTTTACTGTTACAGTGACCACTCCCTACAGATCTCCTGCCATCTTAAATACAACTTACTACTACACTGACCACCAAAAATATAATGGCATAGTAATTACAGAAGGAGATTGCAGCTATGGGCTGTTAACCAGCCAATCCTTGTATAAAAAGGCTTTGATTCCCTCAGCTTCAACTGGCCTTCTGTCGGAGTCGGAGAAATCAATTCATCAGGGAGTGGTGTGACGTTAAGGAAATTTTGATTAAAGCTCCACAATGGTCTCCTGGAACCCATGCCTAGGAACCATGTATGAACTACTGCAGGATATAAAGGAAACAAAAGGCAAATGTCAGCAGACACCAAGACCTAATGGTGTTTACTGAAGAACATAAAATTGTGGCAGATAAAGGGATGCTTGCATATATTGCAAGCTGGGAAAATTATTTAACAAGCTGTTTTAGTATGACAACTCATAGGCACAAATGGTGTTAACCAGGAAGGTTATGCAACAAAAAGTACAAAAAGATGATAGCAAAAGCTCATGTATCCCGAAACTCCCACGGACGAAATAGCTCCAAATGAAATATTAGAAGCATTCAAAGAGTATTAATAAAATCTCTATACCAAGACTTTTAGTGAGATGCCGATGAGATAAGGAGGGCAATTATGCTCCACATCCAGTGGACCTTTGAAGTTAAAAGTACTGCTTCCATAGACACATTTGTCAAATAGCAAAATGACAAACATAAGCATATAAAAAAAAGAGGCTCCTAGTTCAGTGAACCTAAAGGCCACCCATTTGCAAGTTAGCGTCACACCACAACTCTCCACTTAGAGCAGGAAGAAACAGAGGCAAGAGGGATTCCAGTCTTAAGTACCTTATAACTGGAAAATAACAGGTTAATTAAAAAGACAGCCACACTTTGGGGGCAATGACAGATCGCATGGCATTTAAGTTCAAGGTGCTACAGACTACCCTGTCTAAACATTGGGCTGCAGGAATCAGAACTGGTGAGAAAAAATTATGTACTTAACATAACGTTCCATGTTTTTACTCCATCTCGAATACATTCTTGCTCGATGGGTTTTGAGCAGATATTTGGCTCGGACTCTGTAGATACTAAAGCTCGAGAGCTTTTACTGGCTTGAGGCTAACCCCTATCCCATGGTGCCTCACAGCAATTCTCCAGATCTAGTTTGCAAGAAAGCAAGTACCAAACAGGTATGAAATTATCAGAAACTGTATACAAAGAAATGATGCATTATCCATGCCAGGTGGACAACAACTATAACTACATCAGACAGCACCAGTATAGTCCACCAGATCCACCAGAAACAGGAAGGGGGTATAAGAGAGGGACGCAAGAATGGACTACAAACATGGAACATTATGGTAAGTACATAACTTCTTAATGTTATGTAGTTCTATCTCACCATAATTATTGCTAGATGGGAGGGGTGGTTCAAGCAGAGAGTCTTCACCACAGTGGACCCAAAGGATGACCTGTCCCGGGAGGCCAAATCCAATTTGTAATGAGTGACAAAAGTATGTGGTCTTGCCCAAGTAGCTGCTGAACAAATAGTATCAATTGGGAGCCTAGATCTAAAGGCACATGAAGTAGATTCTGTCCTAGTAGAATGGCCTTTTACTTTGTTAGGTAATTGTTTGCCAGCAGTTTGATAAACAAAAGGGGAAATGCAATCTGAAAGCCATTTTGAAAGAGTAACCTTGGAAAAGTACAGTTTTGTACCTACCATAAATGTACATGTTCGAAGATCCACATTGCTGCAGTCATAACCTGTGGGTAGTCCGCTGTCCTCGGTAGGCCTGAATACCAAAGAGTTAGGCTGGCGTCGGTCATGGTCGCTCAGATCTGACGTCAGTACGCCGATGTATTTAAGCGCATGACCGACGTCATATCCCCAGTCTTTCTTGCCCCAGATGTCAGAAGGCCCTAAAAAGAAACGCCATAGCCAAAAACAGAAAACCTCCAAAACCCATGTACAAACAATATTTACAACCCACACCACACAATCACTCCAAACTACAGAAGGGAAGGAGGGAGGGTAAATTGGACTGCAGCAATGTGGATCTTCGAACATCTACATTTATGGTAGGTACAAAACTGTACTATGTTCTTCATCTCACATTGCTGCAGTCATAACCTGTGGGTAGAATCCCAAAGCAAAGGTAAAGGGAGGTTGGCAAAATCATAAAGCATTTGGAGCTGCTAACATGCCCTGTAAAACTGCAGTGGCAAACCCAGCCCTAGATTTGGAATAAAGAGGGAGATGGTAATGTTTAGAAAAAGTGTGCACTGAACTAAGTAGCTGCTTCCAAAATATCTTTAGTAGCTACACCCCTTAAAAAAGCAGTAGAAGTGGCAGTAGCCCTAGTGGAATGAGGTCTGATTCCAGCCGGAATCTCCTTACCATGATGAGAATAACAAAAAGCAATACAATGGCCAATCCACTTAGAAATAGTTTGTTTTGAAACAGGTTTCCCCTGAGAGCCCAAAGCAAAAGAAACAAATAACTGTTGAGACTGTCTGAACCCTTTAGTTCTGCTCAAATAATAACGCAACTGCCTGTGAATATCCAAAGTGTGTAAAATTTTCTCCCCTTTATTTTGGGGATCAGCATAAAATGTAGGCAAATGAATAGATTGGTTCAAGGCCACATTTGAAACCACTTTAGGCATAAAAGTAGGGTTAGTACGCAGGGATACCCTATCCTTATGAAAAATCAGGAAGGGTTCAACTGCCATTAGAGCCTGTAATTCAGATACCCTTCAAGCAGACGTAATGGCCAACAAAAAAGCAGTCTTCCAAGACAAAAACTTCAACTCAGATGTAGCTGCAGGTTCAAAAGGAGGTAAAGTGAGTTTTTCCAACACAAAATTGAGATCCCAGGAAGGAGTAGGAGCTCTACGCGGGGGTCTTATGTTCTTTGCCCCTCTAAGAAATTGCTTAAACAAAGGATGAGAGAATAATGGTGGGTCACAGTCATAGTGAGCAGAAATGGCTGCAGCATGAACTTTTACAGAGAAGAAAGACAAACCCTTGTCTAATAATTCTGTAAGGTATTGAAGTGAAACACTCAAATTAGGCCCTGAAACATCAAAGCTCTTTGCTTTGCTCCAAATAAAAAAATCTCCTCCATTTATCAGCATAAACTTTCCTTGTACTAGGCCTTCTGGCCTCCAAAATGACATTCAAAAACTTGTTGAGGAAGCTGTGACCCTCCAGGTTCTAGAACAGAATATGCCAGGCTGTCAGATGCAGGGACTGTATCCTGATATTGAGGAAATGATTGCCTGCCTGGGACAAAAGGTGTGGAATTGTTGGCAGAGGCCAAGGAGGCTCCCGTACTAAACTCCTCACCAGAGGATACCAGTGCTGCCGTGGCCAATCTGGAGCTATTAGAATCATGGAGGGCTTGTCCTGTCTGACCTTCAAGAGCACCTTGGGAAGAAGAGGCAGAGGAGGAAAGGCATAGACGTGAAGATTGTTCCAATTGAATGATAGAGCATCCACTTTCCAAGCTTTTGGATGAAACATCTTTGTGCAAAACTTTGGCAACTGGAAATTTAGTGAAGAAGCGAACAGATCTATGTCTGGAGTCCCCAAATCACTGTCAACTGTCGAAATACATGAGGATCCAACTTCCACTCGTGGGGATCCATCAACTGTCTGCTCAAAACATCCGCCAAGGAGTTCTGTGCTCCTGGCAGAAACCTTGCCTGAAGAATGAGATGCAAACTGAGAGCAGTCTCCCACAAAATCATAGCTTGCCTGCAAAGAGGGTACGAATGGGTTCCCCCTTGCTTGTTGATGTACCACATGACAGTTGCGTTGTCTGTTTGAATCAACACTTGTCCTGGGTGAAGAAGATCCTTGATAGCCATTAATGCAAATTGGACTGCTAACATCTCCTTCAAGTTGATATGTAAATGTTGAAGTCTGGCAGGCCACGTGTCTTGAACCCATTTTCCATTGAGGTGTGCTCCCCAAGCCTTGTCTGAGGCATCTGTCGTTAAGATCTGACTCGCCTCTGGTCGGGTTACAGAGTCCCTTGTTTAGGTGACATTCCAGAGCCCACCATAAAAATTCCTTTTGAATGCAAGGTATTATCTGAATGACAGTGTCCAAATCGTGGCAGTGTTGAGTCCATACACTTTTGAGATACCATTGTAGCTTCCTCATATGCAGTTTGGCATTGGGAAGCACCAGAATACAAGATGCCATGAACCCCAAGGCTTGAAGGACTGTCCTTGCAGTCAGCCTGGACCGTAGAGACAATTGTTGGAAGTAAAGTGTAAGATTTCTTTGCTTGTCCGGGGTCAAAATAGCCATCTGAGAGGCTGTATTCAGTCTCACACCCAGAAAGCACATGTCCTGAGAGGGTACTAGACTGGACTTTGTTTCGTTCACAGAATACCCTAGGCACCTTAACACTGCCGTAACAAACTGTAGATGGTGAAGTAGCTTGTCTTTGTCTTGAGCAAGAATCAGGCAATCGTCCAAATAAGGATAAATTTGTATTCCTCTTAACCTTAAGAAGGCTATCACCGGAACCAGAACCTTTGTGAATACCCTGGGCACAGTAGATAAGCCAAAGGGCAATGCAGAGAACTGATAATGTAAAGTCCCAGCCCGAAAACGCAGGAATCTCCTGCAACTGGGCCTGATAGGAATATGAAGATAAGCCTCTTTGAGATCCAGAGTTACCATCCAGTGATCTTTGCCCAACAGAGGCAGAAGTTGTTGCAAAGTCAACATTTTGAATTTTGGAATGTCCAGGTATGTGTTGAGGATAGATAGATCCAAAATTGGCCTCCAAGTGTTCCCTTTCTTTGGTACAAGAAACAGGCGAGAATAAAATCCTAGGCCCACTTCTGACAGAGGGACCTGCTGTATAGCCCCCATTTGAACAAGTAAAGAAATCTGTTTGTGAGCCTCCACCCTTTGCTGAGGAGGATCGTCTGGCATGCCTTTGAAAGGAGGGAATGTGTGGAAATAAAACTTGTAGCCTCGGTCTATAATGTCCAACACCCATTTGTCCTGGGTGACTAAAAGCCAATTTTGTCTGAAAAGTGCAAACTTTCCTCCCAGAGGAGCTGCCAGACAGGAAGGATCTGGCAGCTGAAGATGCAGGTCATTGGGTCTGTTTACGAAAGGCCTGGCCCCTGGCCTCACCTGTAGATTGTGCAGGGGAACTCCACGTTCTAGGCCTGAAAGAACCCTGAGCTCTGCCCCTACCATGTCTAGATCTGCCCCTAGACTGTAAATCTGAAGAAGGGTAAGCCCATCCCTTAGTAGGCCAATTTCTGCTAAACTTAGGGGGCTGTACCTGCAAAAAATCCTTAACAGTCTGCATAGACTTAGCTTTGTCTTCCATTTTCTTCAAGACTGACTCCACCTGAGAACCAAACAAAACTTCAGACTGAAGAGGAGCATCTAAAATTCGAACTTTAACATGCTCTGACAAGTTCTGATCCTTAAGCCATGCGTGCCTACGAATAACTGATCCAGTGGCAGCCACCCTGGAAGAAGCCTGTAAAGCATCAAAAAGTACAGTTTTGTACCTACCATAAATGTAGATGTTCGAAGATCCACATTGCTGCAGTCCTTACATATGGGTAGTCCGCTGTCCTCGGTCGGCCCGAATACCAAAGTATAAGGCTGACGTCGGTCAAGGCGCTTAAGACTGACATCAGGACGTCAGGGTACAAATGCGCATGACCGACGTCATATCCTCAGTCTTTTCTTGCCCCAGATGTCAGAAGGCCCTAAAAAGTAAGGCCAAAACCAAAATACAGCAAAAAACAACCAACCACCCCTGCACTAATCCTATTTACAATATTTACAATATTCACAACCCAAACCACACCACCACCTCTAACCACAGAGGGGAAGGAGGGAGGGTAAATTGGACTGCAGCAATGTGGATCTTCGAACATCTACATTTATGGTAGGTACAAAACTGTACTATGTTCTTCATCTCACATTGCTGCAGTCCTTACATATGGGTAGAATCCCAAAGCAGAGTTAAGGGAGGATGGCAAAACTATAAAGCATTAGGAGCTGCCAAAATGCCTTGTAAAATTGCAGTGGCAAAACCAGCCCTAGATTTAGAGTAAAGTGGAAGGTGGTAATGCTTAGAGAAAGTATGCACTGAACTCCAAGTAGCTGCCTCCAAAATATCTTTAGTAGCCACCCCCCTTAAAAAAGCTGTAGAAGTGGCAGTAGCCCTAGTGGAATGAGGCCTAATCCCAGCTGGAATCTCCTTACCATGATGGGAATAACAGAAAGCAATACAAAACCAATCCACTTAGAAATAGTTTGTTTTGAAACAGGCTTGCCCTGAGAACCCAAAGCAAATGAAACAAATAACTGCTGAGACTGCCTGAACCCTTTAGTTCTGCTCAAATAATATCGCAACTGCCTGTGTATATCCAAAGTGTGCAAAATCTTTTCCCCTTTATTTTGGGGGTTTGCATAAAAAGTAGGCAAATGAATAGTTTGGTTTAAAGCCACACTAGAAACCACTTTAGGCATAAAGGAAGGATTAGTACGCAAAGATACCCTATCCTTATGGAAAATTAAGAAAGGCTCAACCGCCATAAGGGCCTGTAATTCAGAAACCCTTCTGCAGAGGTAATGGCCAACAAAAAGCAGTCTTCCATGATAAATATTTCAACTCGGCAGTAGCTGCAGGCTCAAAAGGTTGTAGAGTGAGTTTCTCCAACACAAAATTGAGATCCCAAGCAGGAGTAGGAGCTCTACGTGGGGGTCTTATATTCTTTGCCCCTCTAAGGAATTGCTTAAACAAAGGATGAGAAAACAATGGTGGGTCACAGTCATAGGGAGCAGAAATTGCTGCAGCATGAACCTTAATAGAGGAGAAGGACAAACCTTTGTCCAGTAACTCAGTAAAATTTTGAAGAGCCACACTTAAATTAGGCTTAGAAACATCAAATTCCTTTGCTGTACTCCAAAATAAAAATCTCCTCCATTTATCTGAGTACACTTTCCTTGTGCTAGGCCTTCTGGCCTCCAAAATAACATTCAAAACTTGCTGTGGAAGCTGAGACCCTCCAGGGTTTAAAACAGAATATGCCAGGCTGTTAGATGTAGAGAGTGAAGTTTGACATTGAGTAAATGACTGTTCTCCTGAGACAGCAGGTGTGGAATCGAAGGCAAAGGCCATGGAGGCTCCCGTACCAGACTTCTCAGTAAAGGGTACCAGTGCTGTCGAGGCCAATCTGGAGCTATTAAAATCATCTTTGGCTTGTCCTGTCTGACCTTCAGGAGTACCTTTGGGAGGAGAGGCAGAGGTGGAAAGGCATACACATGAAGATTGCTCCAATTGAATGAGAGAGCATCCACTTTCCAGGCTGTGGGATGAAACCTTTTTGTGCAAAACTTTGGCAGCTGGTAGTTTAGTGGAGAAGCGAACAGATCTATGTCTGGAGTTCCCCATAACACTGTCAATTTCTGAAATACATGAGGATCCAATTTCCACACGTGGAGATCCATAATTTGTCTGCTCAACACATCTGCTAAGGAGTTCTGTGCTCCCGGCAGAAACCTTGCCTGAAGATTTAGCTGTAAACTGAGAGCAGTCTCCCACAAAATCATTGCTTGTCTGCATAGAGGATAAGAATGCGTTCCCCCTTGCTTGTTGATGTACCACATGACAGTTGTGTTGTCTGTTAGAACCAACACCTGCCCTGGAAGAAGTAAATCCTTGAAAGCTATTAATGCAAATTGGACTGCTAACATCTCCTTCAAGTTGATATGTAGATGTTGAAGTCTGGCAGGCCACGTGTCTTGTACCCACTTTCCATTTAGATGAGCTCCCCAAGCTTTGTCTGAGGCATCTGTCGTTAGAATCTGACTCGCCTCTGGCCGGGTCACAGAGTCCCTTGTTTAGGTGACATTCCTGAGCCCACCACAAAAATTCCTTTTGAATGCAAGGTATTATCTGAATGACAGTGTCCATATCTTGGCAGTGCTGTGTCCATACATTCTTGAGATACCATTGTAGCTTCCTCATATGCAGTTTGGCATTGGGAAGTACCAGAATACAAGATGCCATGAACCCCAAGGCTTGAAGGACTGTCCTTGCAGTCAGCCTGGACTGACGAGACAATTGATGGAAGTAAAGAGAAAGATTCTTTTGTTTGTCCGGGGTCAAAAGGCCATCTGGGATGCTGTATTCAGTCTCACACCCAGAAAGCACATGTCCTGAGAGGGTACTAGACTGGACTTTATTTCGTTCACAGAATACCCCAGGCATCTTAACACTGCTATCACATACTGTAAATGATGAAGAAGTTCGTCCTTTCCTTGGGCCAGAATCAGGCAATCGTCCAAATAAGGATAGATTTGTATTCCTCTTAGCCTGAAGAAAGCTATCACTGGAGCCAGAACCTTCGTGAACACTCTGGGCGCAGTAGATAAGCCAAAGGGCAATGCAGAGAACTGATAATGAGAAGTCCCAGCCCGAAAACGCAGATACTTTCTGCAACTGAGCCTGATAGGAACATGAAGGTAAGCCTCCTTGAGATCCAGAGTCACCATCCAGTGATTTTTGCCCAGCAGAGGTAAAAGCTGTTGTAACGTCAACATTTTGAACATGGGAATGTCCAGATATGTGTTGAGGATAGATAAATCCAAGATTGGTCTCCACGTGTTCCCTTTCTTTGGTACTAGGAACAGGCGAGAATAAAATCCTAGGCCCACTTCCGGCATAGGGACCGTTTGTA
Source organism: Protopterus annectens (assembly GCF_019279795.1). Classification (NCBI taxonomy): domain Eukaryota; kingdom Metazoa; phylum Chordata; order Ceratodontiformes; family Protopteridae; genus Protopterus; species Protopterus annectens. The sequence goes on along the minus strand of NC_056730.1, from coordinate 76,866,009 downwards.
TGGCCCTTATTTGAAGTAGCAGAGAAATTTGTTTGTGAGCCTCTAATCTTTGCTGAGGAGGAACGTCCGGCATGCCTTTGAAAGGAGGCAAGGTATGGAAATAAAACTTGTAACCTCAGTGAATGATATCCAATACCCATTTGTCTTGGGTAATCAAATTCCAATTTTCCTTGAAGAGTGCCAACCTTCCTCCCAAAGGTGCTGCCAGGCAAGAAGGATCTGGCAGCTGCAAAGGTAGGTCATTGGGCCTGTTTACGAAAGGACTGGCCCCTGCCCTCCCCCGAAGATTGTGCAGGTGAACTCCCTGTTCTAGGTCTGAAAGAACTCTGAGCTCTGCCCCTACCACGTCTAGATCTACCCCTAGACTGAGAATCATAAGAAGGATACGTCCACCCCTTAGCAGGCCAATTCCTACTAAACTTGGAGGCTGAACTTGCAAAAATCTTTAACAGCCTGCATAGACTTAGCCTTGTCTTCCATTTTCTTCAAGACTGACTCCACAGGTGAACCAAACAACACATCAGACTGTAAAGGAGCATCCAAAATCCTTGTTTTAACATGATCAGATAAATTCTGATCCCTCAGCCATGCGTGCCTGCGAAGAACTGAACCAGTGGCAGCCACCCTAGACGAGGCCTGTACAGCATCAAAACCACATTGTAAAGAATGCTTACCCACCTGTTCAGAAACATGCACCAAATATTGTAATTCTTTACACTCAATGCCTTCCGCCAGAGCATCCACCTTAGACTTCAATTGAGAAAGAAGATAATTTTGATATTTCAACATATGAAACTGGCAATTCAAAGCCCTCATAGCTAAGGTAGAAGATGTATAGACTTTCTTTCCCCGTCTATCCAAAGCTCTGGCCTCTATCTGGAGGAACCGGATTTTTTACAACAGAGGCCTTGACACCCTTAGGTCCCTGACTAACAGTTTCTGGGTCCGCCCTAGGACTCTTATAAAGATATTTATGAGCCTCAGGCACCCTGTAATACCTATCCGGTTTAACAGGAGCAGGAGGCAGAGAATCAGGATTAAGTGAAGCCTCTGCAAACACATCTTCCACAACATCCAGAACAGGGGGTATAGCCAAGGGCCTATGCTGGGGTAAAAGCAAAAATTCCCTAAGCCTTTTCCTAGAATCAGAGAAGTCCTGACCTTCCCACTTAAAATGCTCCCTCATGGAATGAAGGGTCTCTGAAAAAGAAAAATCCTCTGGAGGAGAAGCAGAAGGAGTCGAATCATCTGCATCAGAATCAGAATAAGGAGAGTACTCCTGCAAGTCTTCAGCCGAAGACTCAGAAACATCCGAAGCCTGCTCAAAACTCCCCAACTCTGGCTCCACCCTAGGCCTCTTATCAGGAGGGGGCAAAGAACCTCTAATCAGAGTAATCAAATCTTCTGCCATTTTAAGCATGTGCTTCTTGGGCACAGACCCTGCTGCACTAGGAGTGACACCAACAGAAGCTAAACCTGGCCTGCCTCTGGGAGAAGCCTTGGAAACAGAAGGAGAGGGCCTAACCACCCTAGGAAGGGAGGGGAGTACAGAAACCTGAGAAGCCCCTTCAGCCTGACCTGCCTCCTGAGAGGCCACATCCTGCAATATCAAAGTCTCCCCCTGGGACTCGAGAAGCCTCCGTCAGAACCACCGGTTCCACTGACGCCTCTAAAGAACCGACGTCCGGAACGGACGACTCTTCTTGCCTGGGTTTAACTGCTTTGTCTTTGCGCTTCTTCGAAGAAGCGGGCGCCGGAGAATCCGACGGCATATTATAATTGCACCGCTCACCGAAGCCCAGCCTAGCACAATCTAACCTTCGCTTAATAGTGCGCTTATTGAACCTAGCACAAAAGCGACACCCAACAACGTCGTGCTCAGGCCCCAAACAAGGGATACACAAAGAATGATAATCCCTATGCGGTATCTGTTTCCCACAAGAAATATAGTTATTCACTTTTTCTGACATCCGGTAAAACACTGAGGCAAGAAAAAAACAAAATATTCCCCAACGGGGTACTTAGCCAACTTTGATTCGGTCTGAAACTCCGAACTCGAAAAATTTCAGAACGCCGAACGGCACTTGCAACGCTGCTTCTGCATCGGACCATGCGGCAAAAAAGACCGAGGATATGACGTCGGTCATGCGCATTTGTACCCTGACGTCCTGATGTCAGTCTTAAAAGCCTTGACCGACGTCAGCCTTATACTTTGGTATTCGGGCCGACCGAGGACAGCGGACTACCCATATGTAAGGACTGCAGCAATGTGAGATGAAGAACATCCACACTGCAAAGAATGCTTACCCACCTGATCAGAGGCATGAACCAAATCCTGTAATTCCTTACAGTCTATGCCCTCTGCCAAAGCATCTACCTTAGACTTTAACTGAGTAAGGAGAAAATTCTGGTACTTCAACATATGAAATTGGCAATTCAAAGCCCTCATTGCTAGAGTGGAAGAGGTATACACTTTTTTACCCCACCTATCCAAAGCTCTAGAATCTTTATCCATAGGAACTGGATTCTTTACAACAGAAGCCCTGACACCCTTAGGACCCTGGCTAATAGTTTCTGGGTCAGCCCTTGGGCTCTTATACAGATATTTATGAGCCTCTGGCACTCTAATACCTATCTGGTTTAACCGGTGCAGGAGGCAGAGAGTCTGGATTAAGGGAAGCTTCAGAGAAAACATCCTGGACAACATCCAAAACAGGAGGTATAGCCAAAGGCCTATGCTGTGGTAAAAACAAAAATTCCCTAAGCCTCTTTCGGGAATCTGAGAAATCCTGACCTTCCCATTTAAAATGCTCCCTCATAGAATGCAGGGTTTCTGAAAAAGAAAAATCCTCTGGAGGAGAAGCAGAAGGACTAGAATCCTCTGCGTCTGAATCAGAATAAGGAGAAAAATCCTGAATGTCTTCAGCCGAAGACTCTGAGTAATCTGAAGAAAGTTCCAAACCTTCCACTTCTGGCTCCACCCTAGGCCTCTTACCGGGGGGGGGGGCATAGAACCTCTGATTAAGAACTTTTAAGCATGTGTTTTTTAGGTACAGAACCTGCAGAACTAGGACTGACACCAGAGGAAGACAAACCAGGCCTGACCTTGGAAGGTACCTTAGAGACAGAAGGGGAAGGCCTAACCACCTTATGCAAAGAAGGGAGTACAGCAACCTGAGAGGCCCCCTCAGCCTGACCAGACTCCTGAGAGGCCACATCTTGTAAAATTAACGGCTCCCCCTGAGACTCAGCTGAAACCTCGGCTGGATCCACAGATTCCACCGTAGTTTCTAAAGAACCGGCGTCCGGAACGGACGACTCATCCTGCTTGGACTTTAAAGATTTTTCCTTGCGCTTCTTAGCGGTAGCGGGCGTCGGAGGATCCGACAGCATATTGTAATTACACCGCTTACCGAAGACGAGCCTAGCGCAATCTAACCTACGTTTAATGGTGCGCTTATTAAATCTAGCACAAAAGTGACAACAGACTACGTCGTGCTCAGGCCCCAAACAAGGAATACAGAGAGAGTGGTAATCCCTATGAGGTATCTGTTTCCCACAAGAAATACAATTATTCACTTTTTCTGACATCCGGATTTAACTGAGGCAAGAAAAGACAAAAATATTCCCCAACGGGGTACTTAGCCCAACTTGGCTTTCGGTCTGAAACTCAGAATACGAAAATTTCAGAACGCTGAACGGCACTTGCAAATGCTGCTTCTGCTTCGGACCATGCGGCAAGAAAGACTGGGGATATGACGTCGGTCATGCGCTTTAATACCTCGGCGTACTGACGTCAGATCTGAGCGACCATGACCGACGCCAGCCTAACTCTTTGGTATTCGGGCCGACCGAGGACAGCGGACTACCCACAGGTTATGACTGCAGCAATGTGAGATGAAGAACATCAGGCAGAAAAGGAAACAAATTGATCTGATTTTCTTAATTCTTTAGTCCCGTGTAAGCAAAATCTGAGAATTCTGTGAATGTCTAAATGGTTTAGTCTGTACTCAGATTAGAGTGGTTTCGAAAAAACACTGGTAGCTCAACAGCAGTGCTCTGAGCTTATCTTGGGAAGAAAGGAAGGGGTTGTCCTGAGTGAGAGACTATCCTTGTGGAAAATAATGTAATGAGGTCGAATAGTAAGGGCTTGCAGTTCTGAGACTCTCCTAGCAGAGGTTATGGCTACCAAGAATAGTGTTTTCCAAAATCATTTCAGATATGATTTAGAGGGCGGCTCAAAGGGTGCAGGCATTAATGATGTGAGAACTAAGTTCATGTCGCAAGGTTCTGATGGTTGTTTGATCAGAGGCCTGAGAAGGAGAACTCCCTTCAAAAAGGTTTTGCACAAGGTGCAAGGCATGATGGGATTCCCCATGAAGCCAAAATGGAAATTAGAAATGGCAGCTAACTGAACACTGACTGTAGCGGCTGCAGCTCTTTCATGAAAAATTGACACAATGAAGGATAAAATAGATTCTATAAGAGCTGTATAGGGGTCTAAGCCTTGGTTTGTAGCCCAAATAGAAAACCTTCTCCATTTGCTGGAGTAGAACTTCTGAGTGGAAGGCTTACGGGAAGAGATCAGAATGTGTTTGACTGAAGGGGAGAAGGAGATGTACCTGGCTATTTGTGGAACTGCAGCAGCCATGCTGTCAATTGAGGGTGTGGATGGTGGGGTGGAACTGCCCCAATTGAATAATCAGGCCTGGAAATGGTTCCAGAATCCACGGTTCCTCCAAAAGGTATGGCAACAGGAAGGGAAACCATACTTGTCGAGGCCAGTAAAGAGCAATGAGGATCACAGTACTCAACTGCTTTTCTTTCTATATTACCTTTGGGATGAGAGGAAAAGGTGGGAAGGCATAAAGAAGTCACGGGAGCCAATCGTGGATTAGAGCACCCCTGGGTGACATCCCTGGATGGGGAATTAGGGCAAAGCAGCTGCTAAATTTGATGTTCAGTGAGTGGCGAATAGGTAACCGCAAGGCTGGCCACATCTGTGAATTATCTCTCATAAATTCTGTATACAGGGACAACTCGTGAGGCATCAGAATTGCTCAGCTGAGTTTGTCTGCTACCACACTGGATTTCCCCAGGATGTGTGTTGCTACCAGAAAACGGTGTCCATCGTGCATTTCCAAACTCAAGACCTCGCGGCAAAGTGGGCAAGATTTGGTTCCCCCTTGCTTATGTACCACACAACAGACATGTTTGTCTGATTGGATCACAATTGTCCCAGTGGGAAAGGAGCTGTGTAATGCTTGCAACGCATATTAGCACCGCTCATCTCCAGAACATTGATGTTAAATTGATTTGCGTCGTTCTGCCAAGTACCTTGGACTGTCATTCCCAGATAATGCCCCCCACATTATCTGGGAAGTGCCCGTGGTCAAAATTGCTTTCTCTTGGGGAGAAACAAGTGGACGACCTAAGAAACGTTCTGTGTGCAGCCACCATGTCAGATCCTTTTTGCAGGTGTTGGTTATGAAAATCTGATGAGACAACGGAAGGTCTTGCATCGACCATTGAGCAAATAGTAGCCACTGAAGTATTCTCATGTGTAGATGGGCTAGAGGAACTAATAAGATGGAAGAAGCCATAGTCCCTATGACTTGGACTACCCTGTCCTGAACTTTGTGACTGTTTAGCAAGGATATGACTTGACTGTGTAGAGACTACTCTTTCTGGCGTTAGTCTTGCTGACATGGTGGTTGTGTATTTCTGAGACTAAGAATACAATGTGCTGCGAAGGAGATGAGGCTGATTTTTTTTTTTAGGTTGACTGTGATGCCTAAACTGGCGCACAAGGTTAGTGTCTCATCCCTGGTTTTGATGAGTTTATGCTTGGTGGTAGCAGTGAGGAGCCAGTCGTCTAGGTACAGAAACACCTGGAATCCTTGAAGTCTCAGGTGAGCCGTTACCACTGCCATGCATTTGGTGAACACACTGGGGGCTGTAGTGAGACCAAAGGGCAGTGTTCGGAACTGGCTCCCAGCCAGAAGTTTAAGTGTCTCCTGGAGCGCCTGTCCATTTTGATGGGGTAGTACGTGTCCTGAAGATCTATTGAGCACATCCAACTGTCTTTCCCGATAAAAGGGAATATCGACTGCAGAGTGATCATTCGGAACTTCGATTTTTTTACATACTTGATTCTGCTGAGATCTAGAATTAATCTCCAGTCCCCTGTCTTTTTTGGAACTAAAAAAAATAGAGAGCAAGTTCCAAAACGTAATTTGCTCAGTGGGGACTTCTTGGATGACTTGTACAGCAACAAGATAACCTCTGATGTTGCATGGCCTAGTTGAATGGGTGGCATGTCTGGTAGAGACGTGTTTGTTGGGGGTTCAGAAACGAAGGGAATCCAATAACCTCTGGATATTATGGCGTGTAGCCAACAATCTTGCAAGATGTTTAGCCAGGCATTTGGGTACAGCGATAGACTACCCCAGACTGCCTCCAGAAACTGACAGTCTGGCAACTCCTCAGGGGCGATGGAAGGGACGATCAGAGAAGGTTTCTCCATCTCCCTGATGTTGGGGGCCTCCTTTGCCGTAAGGGTGGAGTCTTCCATTACATCCTCCCCATCTGCCTCTAGGGGAGGGTTAACCTTGTGCCCAAGGGAAACCTTTTTGGAATTTACAGAACCACATTTTCCCTCCTGTATTACCCTTGGGATAGGGTTTGGATGGGAGGGAGAAAGACTTCAACGGCAGACTAGATTTTCCCTTCCTGCTCGCACCAGGTCAAGTCTTTCACCTGGGGTTCAAAGAGAGATGAACCATCAAAGGGGGTGCTAGTGAAGGAAGACAAATGATATCGTGAAATTACAAATACACATCCAAGAACGTCTCCCAAGGGATATTCCTGCTGCAACTGCCCTACTCGTTCCGTCCGCTACATACGATAGCCTCATGGAGGAGTTGGCTATAGACGCGAGGGTGGAGAGCTGCGCAAAAACCTTAGCCATGGACCCCGGAGCTAATGAACCCTGGAAGGAATCTCCCAACTCCTTCAGGAGATCCCTCTTAAGACAAGTAAAATGGGTAAGGTAATTCAGCAATCTTAGAGTAAATGCCACTGAAGAGAAGGTACACTTCCCATACCCATCTATCGTCCTAGACTCCTTGTTAGGAGGATGGATATTAGATGATGTTTTGGATAACTCCAAGGTGGCCGCTGCTACCACCACAGCATCAATGGGAACTCCTTTGGTGAGAAAATCCTTCATCAGGCGCGGTCATGAATTTGGCATCCTCGGGACGGGCTCCACTGAGTCAGGGGAGGTCCAGGCTTTCTGCCAAATGACCCCCACGAGTTGGACAAAAGGCAGTGTCACCCAGAAGGTGGAAGGTCAGGAACCAAAGGCTTCAAGATACACAGATTCATCCTCAGTAAGGTTAGAGGTCTTCGTCACCCCTCTAAGGATTTCTAGGATGTCAGAAAAGGAGACATACTCAGAAGAGGATCTAGGGGACCCTTCTGATTCCTCTAAATCAGTGTCAGAAGGGACAGACTCCGGTGAGTCAACATGCTTCCTCTTACACAGTCTCTTCCGAGGGAGCTCTCCAGTGGGATAATCTGGGGAGGTCTCAGAAGAGGGGGCACATCCAATAGGGGCTGCTTGGGTCTCTGGTTCCCTACGCTGTGGGGTGGCGGGAGGAGGTTGCTGCCTGCTGGTGGTGGGCCACAGTTTCCAAGGGTATGGCTTTTGCAGAGGATAAAGCCTTCTCTATTGCTTTGAAAGCCCCCCACTCAGAGGAGATGGATGGTCAGCTCCTAGCCAAATGGAAAGGCTCCAAAGCAGATGTGGGAGTCGGGCAGAGTCTAGCAGAAGCACCAAGGGGGAGGGTCAGTTCCAAAGAAAACCCAGGATGACTGTCCCCTTCAGAGTGTACTCGAGATAGTCTGCTCCCAGATCCCTCAGCTCCAGACTAAGCCACTGGGGCTAGAGTAAATTGGTTCCGAGGAAGCAGGGAGGATCCCCGGAACTGACAGATCCAAGACCGAAGAACCTTAGGTAATTGGCTTCAAAAGCGAAGCAGTCAGAGGAGCAGTGGATTGCAAAGGGGTCGGCTCAGAGTCCTTGGTCCAAAGGGGCCAATTTTCTTGCCAGAGCTGGATCTGAAAGCAACCTCTTCACCACTCACTCGATGTCTTCATCTCATTGTGTCCTGGAGGACCTGGTAGAGACAGGAGTTCGCCTCCTCTCCAAAATTGGAGATCTCAAAGTAGACGGACAGTATCAGTATCAGGTAAATGCCTCGGTACCAAAGGTTGCCTCGACATCGAAGGGACAGACGGTACAGATGTGGAAGAAGCTGAATCGGAGCCAGAACTCCTTGGCTCTGACACTTTGGTCTTTTTCGATGGCTCCGAAACTGGGGTCAAAGATTTATGTTTTGAAGACTTAGGAGCTGCCTGACTGAGTTCCAGCTGTTCCTGGAAGGAAATGGTCAAAAGACCCCTATCAATGAGTTTTCACTTCCTCTCATTCAAGACCATGGTACTAAACAGATGGCAAAAGGTGCAGGGCTCTTGCAAATGAGCTTCACCTAAACAGTATAAGCAACTGGTGTGACAGTCAGACATTTTTTATGACCATCTATCTCACTTTTTAAACCCCGAAGGGCGATGGTCCTTATGCTCTCTATCCTTTTCTTTAGACATTATGACTGAAACTGTAGTCTAGCTAGAGAAGGCAACAATAACCAATTACTAACTACTAAGGTAACTATGTTAAAGAAGAGTATTGCATATATAAACTTTTTTTTGGACGTGCCTTTTTTGAAGTTTGGGAGTCAGGCTGGCAACTCGGCACCATAAAAATCCACTGCCTATCATGAGCAGACTGGAGCTCTGCTGTGGTGACCCCTAACCAGGAAAAGCCTAAAGACTTTATACACTCTGGGAGGAAAGGCCCTCCAACAAACTGGCACTACGGCCCTCTAACTTAAATGGGCCATACAATCCTAAGGGGGAAATAGAGGTAAAAAAAACTCAGAACAGTCACACTAAGAGATAACAGTAATAAAGACAAACAGAAAAAGAAAAGTTAAGAAAAAGACAAGATTTAGTAAATAAATCTATTACTTACCCAACGAGCCAGTATAACACAATCTCGAAGCTTTCGTGGCAAATGAGATCTGGGGAATTGCAGTGAGGCACCATGGGATAGGGGTTAGCCTCGAGCCAGTAAAAGCTCTCAAGCTTTAGTATCGACAGAGTCTGAGCAGAATACCAGCTCCGAACCCATCCAGCAAGAATTACAGCGAGATAGGACTACGTAACAAAGGCTCCAAAATATGATGGCCTGCAAACAAAAGTAACTGACTGGAAGATTACATTAAAAGGGATAAGTTATGTACTCACCATAACGTTCCACCCGAGTAGTTAAGACTTCATTTGTCATCAACCTGTGGGATGTCAGATCCGGAACGGATCAGACACAGCAGTTTCATCAGCATCTGATTGTAGCAGAGAAGCTGGCCTGGAAAAAGCTGGCTGTTTAGGGGGATGACCGAACAGATCCAATCGGTCCAGGGATCTCTTCCTCCCTTTGTCTTTGCTCCTCTCATTTTTAGACTCCCTATCCACAGGCCTCTGTCCAAGAAGGTTGAGTCCTGGCTTGGGAGGGAGAGGAAGACAGTGGTTGAAGGTGTGGTCATGGCTGTGACCACAATAGAAGAAGCAGCCACCTCCATAGCAGGAAGAAGTCCCTTGAGGATCAGTTTTGCCCTACAATCTGTTAGGGCCCTGGGGTGAACAGTCCAAAAACTGATGGGCTGCCCCAAGACACCACGCACAGTGAGACCATCCGCTGGGGATAACTTATGGTCACATTCTGTGCATTTCCTAAAGACCAGCTTGGCCTGCTGATCTGCCATACCAACACAGAAGGTATGATGCACCAAACAGTTTAAACTGAAGTACCCGACCCAAACACATTCACACACTCACTAGGAGGGAAAGGGAGACTAGGTCTGTTCTACCTACAACACAATTTTTTTTTATTTTTATTTATTTTTATTTTTTTTATGGGAAACGCAATGAGAAACTAGGGGAGGGAAGGCAAAGGACAGTAGGAAACCTACCTACACTAACAGCAACTCAAATATCTACAAAAACAGCAGAAAAAATGCATACCATGCCTGGAACTCTAAACCACGCTGCTTGGCAAAGCCAAAGCAAGAGAAATCTGAGGGAAGGAAGGAGATGGAGGAATATTATGGGTAAGGGAAGAGATTGGAGTTCAGATCAGATGCTGGTGAAACTGCAGTCTCTGATTCGGTCCGGATAAAACATCACACAGGTTGATGATCAAATGAAGTTAGCTACTTCAGATCCTGAATTTTAAGAAAATTCCTGAGGAAATAAAGATTGTGCAGTTTTCTTGGACTGTATTAGTCAGTGGACTGATGCTCCACAGCCAAACACTGGGATGGAAAGTAAATATACCCCTTTGCTGGTCCAAAAAGCAACCTACACAGACTGCTACGAAATGTGGATCATATCATCTGAAGAATTACTGCCAAAGCTATGCAAGAAGGGGAGCTTATCATAAAAAAGGGAGGGGGTGCGAGTCTTCATAGGTGATTATTCTCTGCAGAAATGAAATGGAAGCAATTTCATTCCAGCAACTGAACTATCAAGGGAAATGAAACTCACCATTAACCTCGGGCATCCAGTGACCTTTCGCATTTCCACCTTCGAACCAGTGCACATGCATTCGAAGATTGCCTTGGAGGACCTGGAGAGAAGGAAGACATGCCAGGAGAAAATAAAGGTGACTGGCAGAAATTGTATCAGGACAGGTAAAAAGGGAATAAGAAACATGGAGAACAAAAGTATCCAACAAAGCCTTTTTCCTATATTCCAGGAAATTGCAGCTAAAGAAAAAAGGGCATACTCTCAACATGTTCTGGACAACACAAACAGGGGGAAATAAATTGGGCCAATCCTGAATGAAGCAGAAAAGTTGGAAGTGTGGATGTCTTGCATGGAACAATGCTTTAAAGCTGGATACTTACCAGGGCTGTCAAGTTTTTTAATTTGAAAAAGTTAACATTTTGGGTTAGGTCTGTTTAAACGTTTATTAATGTCGCGACAGTGACCGATAGATACCCCTAGTTGTAGAGTGGCTGGTTATTAAGCTTACACCTCTTAGATCTGAAGTTAAACACTTGCCTCACAGAGTGATCTGTATGCAAGTTATATTCAGTAGGAACTTCCTCAAAAAAAGAAATTCTGTACTTCAAGAATTGATCTCTGTTCTCCATTTTCGTTCAACATATGGGTATTAAATCCAGCTTGGCCTCTTCATTAGATTCACAGATCCAACTATCTAACACCTCCCTTACTCCTAATGCCCAACCAACTTAACATACCTCAGACAGAATTTTTGACCCCAGTATACAGTATTTTATTCTATAAATACTGGAACTCAAAGAATGAAGGGTTCCCAGGAAATATTCCTTGGAAGTACTCCAGAAAGTGGAAGGGGTTAATAGGGTGGGATCTTGAGAAAGGATGAAAATGAACAGATTCATAGTTAAGGCAAGTAGATAACTTTTGCATCTGATGTTGACTGTCTCAGTTGAGGAATGAATGAAAATCAGTACCTTGCTAGATGAACCTTGGGCAGTACTCCAAGAATACTTTGGAGTACGCAGAGCCAAAGGCAGTACTGTTCATAGTAATGAAGTCCAAATTCTAATGAGCAATTAAGAGCAGTGGGCCAAGAAGCAGCTGCACAGGTATTTACTGAATCCCTTAACCAAATGGCTGAAGCGATGACCACAGACCTTGCTGAACATGCTTTTGATGGCTTAGGCAAAGAATAATATCCATTTACAAAGGACATGCAGTCAACCATTTGACTAGTTACTTTGAAAACTGTCGTGCCCAATCTTATGAGAAAAATGTGACAACTGGTCAGATTTCCTGAAATCTTTGAATCAATGAAGATAAAAAATCAAAGTTGCCTGTGAATGTCCAAAAGATGCAGCATATATTCACATTTACTGGCAAATGCTGGGAAAAACAGGAGGTGGACGACCTGGTTAATGTAAGACTCCAAAGCCACCTTGGGTAAAAAGGAAAGATTAGTACATGAAGAGAGTCCTTATGAAAAGACAGGTACAGAGACTTGAAAGGAAGCCTGGAATTCAGATACTCGCCTAGCTGAGAAACATTACAAGAAAAAAAAGTGTCTTCCAGGTCAAAATCTGAGGTCTAATAGTTCACCAAAAGTTAATTTCAGTGAACACCTCTTCGACACTTTCAGTGAAATTCACCCACAAATCGCTGAACTTTCAAAGGGCAATAAAGTAGTTGGTCAACTACACAACTCTGCCGTTTTCCCCACCGTAGTGCAATCTCGGAGTAGGTATATACAGTTGGGGGATGTGGGGGACTAAGCCTCCACTTGGTGGATTTGATTTAGTTAGCTGTGGGTTATGTGTCAAGGGGCAATTGTTTCACTGCCATTGGAAAAGTCAGTAAATCGTGGAAGTGATTTTCAATGAAAATGTGTTCACAAAGAAGTGTTCGCTGAAAATAACTTTAGCGAACTACTGACCTCAAAAATTTTAGGTTTGATTTTGCAGCGTGTTCAAATGAACCTAGAGTCAAACTTTGAAGTAAAATATTAAATTCTTAAGGGTCCTGGACTGGATGCCCAAGTAAAAAAGTGACTCTCAAGGGTTTTGCATAATTTAGACAAATATAATTTTCCCCAGAGCAAAAAGACATACCAGCCAGTTGGCCTTTGAGGGTGGAAAAGAGCCTCCTCATGACAAACAGGTAGCAAAAATACAGAACTGCCGAAGACAGAGCAGAAAGGATTTGCAGCTCTGTACACCCCCAATACAAAATCTTTTCCATTTGCTTCTGCACACCCTCTTCATGACAGCCTTTTAAGAGGATAAAAGGATACTTTGAGCAAGGATGACAGCCTCGGCTGATTAGCCATCACTGGAATGAGAGAAACAATGCAGTCAGATTGGGGCCTGAAATCTCTGGATAGACTTACACTAAGATCCACTATCAAAGGTGGATTCCAAAGATGAGGCCACAAAAAGAAACGCGATTTGATGAGGCCAAAAGGATTATAAGCTCTTTAACCATAAGGCTTTCTGCAAGTGTGGCCAATGGGAGGGGTACAACGAAAGCATAGTGCTGAAAATTTTTTTTAAACCGCTCCAACACAGTAGATGTTCCTTACAAATATGTATAATCCTGACTGGGGCACAAACGCTCTTCCATAAACCACTCAACTGATAGGGTCCACTGTAGAATTTGCATACAATGCCTGGCCCTGTAGAATTCGCATAAGATGCCTGGCCCTGTAGAATTCGCATACGATGCCTGGCCAATGGTACTATAGTTATCACTGATGCTATCAACCCCAAGGCCTACAAAACTAGTTGTACTGGTGGAGACAACAGAGATTTCTTCCTTTATTTGGGATCAGAGGGTCTGTACTCTTGTTGGAGGTACAGACACTATCTGATTGGCTCTAGAGGAGCACCTATGAACCCCAGGTTCTGTATAGGAATGAAATGCAACTTGCTGCAGTTGACTGAGACACAGATGGTGGGACAACTGAAGCATGTAGTCAACTTGTTTGTTAAAGTACATGCTTGGCCGTAAACATCAGAAGCCAGTCATCTAGACACAAACATCCAGAATCCTAGCAGTCTTTGTGATCTGCTACCACTGCCGTGCATTTGTTAAACATCCTGAGGGCTGTAGCGAGAATAGGCAGTGCTCTGAATTGGTAGTGTCACCTAGCCCTAAGGGCCGATATCTTCTGTAAAGCATTGTCATTTTGACATAATAGCACATATCCTGAAGATCTATCAAGCACATCCAATCATCTTTTAGTAACAGAGGTAAAATACAATGACCACTGACCATCCAGAAGTTTGAGTAACTTGTATATTGATTTAGTTTGCTGAGGTCAGGAACGGCTCAAAACCCCTGCTTTCCTTGGCACTAAAGAACCTTGAGTAAATTTTGGATCCTATCTAGTCTGCATTGACTTTTTGGATGCCTCTCTAAGGAGCTTTATTTCCAGAACTGCTGTGTCCCTCATCTGGTGGACCATCAAGGATACCACGTCATTTTTATTGGGGGAATTTCAGCAACACCAATGGTATTTATCAGAGAGAATCCATGAAATAATAAGTTATGTACTCACCATAATGTTCTGAGTAGGTGACTTCATTTGTCTGCAACCTTTGGGTCTTGGATCCGACTTCGGATCCGAGCCGGAAACTTTTTCTTACAGCTTATGGATCCGAGCTCCTAGCTCCTCCCCTTACCCATAATCCCCTACCAACCCTGATTGACCTCAGATCAAGTTTGCCCTTATAGCAAATTTCAGACCAAAGTGCCCCAAAAGGGACCAAGAAAGGACATTCAAGAATTGACTTCTGAAGGCCAGGGGGAAGGAGGGGGTATGGTTTCAGACAAATGAAGACACCTACTCAGATGGAACGTTATGGTGAGTACATAACTTCTTAATCTGAAGTAGGGGTTTCTTTGGCAGCAACCTTTGGGACAGAGTCCCCAGCTACCTGGATCTTGGGCGGCCATCATGGAAGGATGTTCCGGAGCACTGCAGAGCCAAAGGATGCTCTCCCTCTGGAAATAGCGTCCAGCTTATAATGGTTGATAAAGGTATGAGATGAGGCCCAAGTGGCTGCAGAGCAAATATCATCCAAAGATACTCTAGACCAAAGGGCAGCAGAAGCAGATATGGAGCGAGTAGAATGCACCCGTACTCCCTGTGGTGCGGGTCTCCCCAAAGTTTCATAGGCCAGAAGAATACACTGAAATCCATCATGATAAGGTGACCTTAGAATAACTTTACCCAGATTGAATTTGGCAAAGGAAATGAACAACTGATCTGATTGTCTGTGACCAGCAGTCCTATGAATGTAGAAGCTCAGTTGTCTGTGCACGTCTAAGGAATGCAGCTTGTATTCTCCTTTATTCTGGTACTTAGGGAAGAAAACTGGCAGGTTAATTGACTGATTCATATTGGTTTCTGAGGCCACCTTAGGAAGAAAGGATGGATTGGTCCTGAGGTACACATTATCCTGATGAAAAATCAAGTAGGGAGGTTTCGCACAAAGGGGCTGAAGTTCAGAAATTCTTTTCACTGAAGTGATGGCAACAAGGAACGCCGTTTTCCAGGAAAGATATTTAAGTTCGGCCGAGGCAGCTGCTTCAAAGGGAGGGGCAGTCAAGGCTTGAAGGACTAATGATAGATCCCAAGGGGGTACAGCTTCCTTGACAGGAGGCCTGAGCAGGAAGGTACCCTTGAGGAAGGTTTTACATCATTTCGCAGTCATCAAGGGACCCGACTCGTGTCCCACATGGTAATGAGAAATGGCTGCCAATTGAACCTTGACCGTAGAACAGCTAGCTCCCAGTTGAAAATGTCCGGTGAGGAAATCCAAGTCTGACTGCAACGAAGCCGTGAAGGGATCTATGTTATGGTGTTCCGCCCAGATGGAAAAACGCTTGCATTTACTGCGATAGACTTTTCTAGTGGAAGGTTTATGTGCTGCCACCAAGATGGCTTTAACTGGTGAAGAGATGCCGGGGGTCCTGACTAAGAGTGGAACTGGAGCAGCCAAGCTGTCAGCTTCAGGTAGTCCAGATTCGGGGTCGGTAGGCCTAAGGGCTGGGATATTAGATCCGGAATGGGATCCAGAATCCAGGGAGGATTCACCAGATGAGACCACAGGTAAGGGAACCAAGTTTGACGAGGCCAGAATGGGGCAATGAGGATCATTCTACTCCCTAACAGAGAGGCTTTCTGTATTAGTTTCAGCATCAGGGGTCGAGGAGGATAGGCATAAAGTAGACCGGGAGGCCAAGCATGCACTAGAGCGTCTCTTGGGGCTTCCCCGAGGGGGGATCAGAGCGAAGAAGCTGGAGCATTTTGTGTTTGAGGGAGTGGCAAAAAGATTGCAGCAGGGTTGCCCCCATTCGGCAAAAATCCGCTTCGCTACCTGGGAATTGAGAGGCCACTCACGAGGGGAAAGAATAGTGCGGCTCAGCTTGTCCCCCAGAATGTTGGACCGTCCCGGAATGTGCATTGCGTTAAGGAAGCGGTTGGTGGAGATCGCCCATTCCCACACCCTCATGGCCTCACGACAGAGGGTAGGACCTGGTCCCCCCCTGTTTGTTGATGTACCAGACAACTAACATGTTGTCCCATCTGTATCGCAATAGTTCCTATGGGGAGAAGGTTCTGAAGTGCTCGCAAAGCCAACAGCACCGCCCTCATCTCCAGAACATTGATATGCAAGGTCTGTGTCATTCCACGTGCCTTGGACCATCCTGCCTGAGCAATGCCCCCCCCACACCAGAGGCGAGAGGCGTCAGTGGTCACCGTGGCGAGGGGAGGCGGCGTACAGAAGGGTCGTCCCGTATGAAGGTCCGGGGACTGGAGCCACCATAAGAGGGACCTCCTGCAAGCCCTGCTGAGTAAGATAGGATGGCTGAGGGGGAGAAACTGAAAAGACCATTGGACTAAAAGGGTCCACTAAAAGGGTCCACTGTAGCACCCTCATATTCAGACGTGTGTATGGAAGAGTTACTGCTGCTGCCATAGAGCCTAGCGACCTCAGGACCAATTCCGCCGGTGGGGCTTTTAATTGGAGGATGGCCCGCACATGAAGTCTCAGGTTTTGAAGTCGCTCCGAAGTGAGGAACGCTCGCAGACTTCTTGTATCTAGTTTGGCCCCTATGAAATCTATCACTTGTGTTGGAGCAAGGGAGGATTTGTCCAGGTTGATCTTAATGCCTAGATGGAGAGCTAGCCGGAGAAGGTGATTTCTGGCTGTGAAGAGTAGATGCCTTGTTGGGGCGGACAGGAGCCAGTCATCCAGGTATGAGAAGACCTGCATTCCCTGGAGTCTCAGGTGGGCCGTTATCACTGCTAACACTTTGGTAAACACCCTGGGGCTGTGGCGAGACCAAAGGGAAGGACCCCAAACTGATAGTGACTGGCTCCCAGCCGGAAGCGGAGAAACCTCCTGGATCGTCTGTCCATTAAAATGTGGTAGTACGCATCCTTGAGGTCTATTGAGCACATCCAGTCGCTCTCCCGCAAGAGGGGGAGAATGGATTGAAGGGTGACCATCCGGAATTTTTCTTTGGTTACTGACAGGTTCAAGAGTGAAAGATCGAGAATCGGTCTCAAGTCCCCCGTCTTTTTTGGCACCAGAAAGATCCTGGAGTAAAACCCTAATCAGAGTTGATCTGGGGGGACGAGCTGGATGGCTCTTTTTTTAAGCAGCTGCTGAATTTCTGCAGCTGCTGCCTCCCTCTGATCGGGTGGTACATCGGGGAGGTTTTTGAGTCTGGGGGCATGGTGCAGTGGGATTTTGTAACCTCTAGATAGGATACGAAGCACCCAGCGATCTGACGTAATGGACTCCCAAGCCACCAGGTGCTTCGAGAAGCGCCCCCCTGACTGCCTCCAGAGTAAAGCAGTCGGGCAACCCCTCAGGGCTGCTGCGTGGGCCAATCAGAGAAGGTTTCTCTGGACCCAAAATTTCTCGGGGCCCATCTGCCTCTAGGGCAGTGTCCTCCCTGTCCTCCTCTGCCACGGAAGGACTGGTTGTCCGGAGCAGGATGAGGATGTTGCGATTTCCAGAACCACATCTTCTTCTGTCCCTTTTGGTTCTTGGAGAAGGACCTCTGGGGAGCAGAGAAGCGGACTCCGATGGCGGGCAACGTCTTCCCGTCCTTTTTGCTCTGGACAAGTGTCTCGCGAATAGTCTTGCCAAACAAGGCAGAACCAAAGGGGGCATTCGCAAAGGACGCCTTAAAGGGCTCCGCAAAGTCACAATGTCGGAGCCAGGCCTGACGTCTCATGACTAGACCCGCTCCGTTGGCTCTAGCGGCTCCCTCTGTGGCGTGGGACAAAAGCCGCATACAGGTATTTAACACAGATCTTAGAGTGGCCATACGAGTGGAGTACAACTGCTTGTCCTCTGCCGACATGGACTCTGGGGAGAAGCAGCATATTCTTTGATAAGTTCTCGCTGCATCCTGATGACATGTGCCATGTAGTTCAGGGACCTTACTGAGAAGGTCGCTGAACTAAATACCCACTTCCCGAGGCGATCCATCGAGTGGGACTCCTTGCTCGTTGGATGGACCGAGAAGCTCTCCTGAGCTAATTCCCTGTTCGTGGCTGCCGCCATCGAGACGGCATCTACGGGGGGACCCATGCTCCAATGGGACCGGTCTGCAGGGGACTCAAAATTCTATCCGGGTGTTTGGGGACTGGTTCCACAGTGTCCGGCTCCTTCCACGCCCTGGTGGTGGTAAGGTCCACCACGGGGTCGGCCGGAGGGGACACCCAAGAGGTAGACTGGCCTGCTTCGAATGCCTCCAGGAACACAGACTCTGAGGAAGCCTTGAGGGCAGACCCCCCCCCCCCCGATCCTGAGCATTTCCATGATGTCTCCAAAGGAGACATCCTCGGGGGGTGACCTTGGGGAGCCTTCCCCTTCATCCATGTCCGTGTCCTCTGTTAAGGACTCGGGGGAGTCCACGTGTCTCCTCTTACACTTATGCTTGCGAGGCGCTTCCTTGGGGGGACTGTCCGAGGAGGTCTCACCAGCAATATCCTGTTCCAGTGGAACAACCTGGGACATCGAAGCAGGCTGTCCCTGTGGCTGGGTGATGGAAGCCTGGCCCAGCAGAGAGGGAGTGCAGGGTGGAGCCGATGCAAGGACCGGGGGTCCGGATGCTCTCAACAGAGCCCTCTCCACTACACTGAAGGCCGATGGGGAGCCTCTCTCCCTGGAATATGAAAGCCGGCTCCCACTCGGATCCGATGAAGGGATCGGAACCGGTGCAGAGGCCACCAGATCCGAAGGACCCGTTCGCTCCAACCTGGATGGAGCCGAAGGCACACTGAATCCCTCAGATTCAAAGCTCGGCCCACGGCTCCGAGAGGTCGGATCCGAAGGACCAGACAGACTCGAGAGCAGGATCGGATCCGAAGTACCCAGTACTGTCGCCGCCGACCCACCCCCAGCTGCAACGCTGCCTGGCTCAGAGCGCTCCAAACCTGGGAAGCGGGTCGGAGAAGGAGCTATCAGGGCAAAAAAAAAGGTGTCGAGCCCCGAGGGGCAAGAGCACTCCCATCTGCAGCTGGGCCTGGATGAACCTTATCATCCGGTCCAAGTCTGCATCAGAAAGGCTATAAGTAGATCTCGACGAGGTCACTGAGGTGGGCCGGGAATGCCACCTCGATGACCTCGACGGAGATCGGGTCTCCTCCTCGGATCCCGGGGAAAAGCAAGGGGATCGGGATCGGATCCGAGGAGAGGACCTGGAAGCCGTGGAGGGAGAAGCCCGCTTAGCTGGGGGGGGCCAAGTGGAGGCCTCGGCCCGCCGCTTGTGGTGCTTCTCCCTCCTTTTCTCCCTCCTGGCCTCCCTTTCCTCCGGCGTCTTAGTGGGAGTTTGAGTCCCAGCCAGGGGAAGGGGGGCAGGAGTGGCTACCGCCAAGGACTGAGGAGGAGCCACGGGAGTACCGGAGGCCAAAGCTGGATCCGGGAGCAAAAGTCCCGCCAGAACCAACTTCGACCTCCGCTCTTTCAGTGCCCTGGGGTTGAACGCTGCGCAAATGGAACACCCTGAAGACAGGTGTTCAACCCCAAGGCACCGAACACACAGAGTGTGGCCATCCGCCGGTGAAAGCTTATGGCCACACTCGGTGCACTTACAAAAAATGGGTTTTGGGGCCTCCAACATTAGAAAAAAATAACTACACAAACACACCAGGCCCCAAAAACACAAGCAACACACTCTACGAACCAGCGAGGGGAGGAATTACACTAAAAATGAATAAAATTAACAAAAGGGAATCCTAAACACACACACTATTTAAGAAATCAAAGATTTTCTGTATTAACAAGCTTTTTTCTCAAGACTTATCTGAAAGTTGCCAGGAGCTCTGAAATCCAGCTGTCTCTTCTAAGAGCGGCAAACTAGATCTGCCGATCAGGGTTGGCAGGGGATTATGGGTAAAGGGAGGAGCTAGGAGCTTGGATCCATAAGCTGTAAAATAAGTTGCCGGCTCGGATCCGAAGTCGGATCCAAGACCCAAAGGTTGCTGACAAATGAAGTCCCTACTTCAGATCCCTGGGTTTTCCAGGCAACTTCTGAGAAAGGATGGTGTTTTACATTAAGAGTTCCCCATCTGCCTCTGAGGAAGCCTTCTCCTTCTGACTCTTGAAAAGGTCACTAGGATTTAGGAAATTAAATTATGTACTCACCATAACTAAGCATCCTTGTAAAAAATTTTTTTCCACAACAGATGGGTTCCAATCCGATCTTCAGATCCAACTCAGCCACATACCCAAGACTTTAGGATGCAACATTCTAGTTTCTCCTCCTACCCCTAACACTCAAGTCCATCCCCATTTCCTCAGATAAAGTTTGTTGACACAAGGCCCATATAGCTAGACAGAGACAAGAATAGCTGACAACACAAGAGAAGGCCTAAAACCTGGAACTGTAAGTTCCAAAACACCATCCAACAGGTTTCTTCAAAAGAAAGAAGGATGGGAGGATGGATGTGAAGGAAGTACAGGAAAAATGAAAACTGACAGCTGCCTAGTTATGGTAAGTGCATAACTGAAACCTGATGTTGTCCTTTTAATTCTTCCTCAATACGAGGAATACAGTTTCCAGCTGCGTTGATTTACCTTCTTAACTACCATCAAACACAAGGTGGTTGTTTCTAGAAAAAATATCCAATTTGCAAAAGACTAAGGTGTGAGCAATGGACCATGTGGCTACTGTACAGATATCAAAGTCCTTGACCAGAAAGCAGATCAACTAGCCATGGAACTGGTTCACTGAGCCTTGGGTGGTTTATGGAGGGGAATGCCATGAGAATAAAATCGATGAAATACAAAATTTGTAATCCAATTAGCTAAAGTGACTTTAGACACTGGAAAATCCAGTCTTCTGTTGAAAAAACAATAAATAGCTGATCGGATTTCATTTCTTTTGTCTTATGAAAATGTAGCAGTCTGTATTTAAAGAAATACAAACATTACAAGGTCACATCCCAAGTAGGGAAGGGAATCAACAGGAGGCCCGAGAAGGAAGATGTCCTTCAGTAAGACTTGCACCATCAGGAGGAAAAGGTAAGCCCGGTACTGACATGAAAACTAGAGATGGCCACCAACTGCAGTTCGATAGTAGAGGAGCTGGACCCTTACTGAAAAATGGAAGATGAAAAGGATATCAGGAATTGAAGCTGATGAGAAGAAATCCTCCGTTCCACGGACCAAAGGGAAAAACGTTTCACTTACTAGGACAGACCTTTTTAGTAGAAGACATCTGGGAAGCTAAGAATTCTGACGGGGAAAAGCTAGCCTGGACTGTATTAATATCACAGAAAGTGGAGAAACCACGCATCAGGTGAAATGACCAGAGATTCGGTGGTTCTGACGTGTGAGAGATGAGATTCAGAATGGGATCCAGTATCCAGGGAGGATATTTGAGACCAGATCTTGGGAAGGAGAACTACACCTGCAGAGGGCAGAACAGGGAAATGAGTATCATGGAATTTTCAGCCTGTGGGCTTTCTGAAGTACTTTGGGGATCAAAAGAAGAGGAGGGTATGCATGCAGGAGACCCATGGCAATCGTGAATAGTGTTAATCGGAAACCGCCCCTTTGGGGTAATAAGGGCAAAGTATCTGGTGCATTTGTTCATTGCAGATGCAAAAAGATCACAGCAAGGTTGGCCCCAACAGGCAAAAATCTAAGAAGCCACGGAAAGATTGAGGGGCCACTCGTGAGGAGTCAAAATAGACCCGAGTTTATCTGCCAAGACGGACTCCCAGGTATTTGCATTGCAAGGAGAAAGTGACTGTAGACACTGCCCATTCCCACACTCTCATTGCCACTCTGCAAAATGGGTACAAACATGTTCCCCCTTAGGTCTTGGTATACCAGACCACCAACACGTCGTCTGTATGAATTGCCACGGATCCTACAGGAAGGCAACCCTAAAAAGCTTGTAAAGCAAGGACTGCCCCATATCTAGAACATTTATGTGCTATTTGGTCTCCAAGGGGGACCACGTCCCTTGGACAGTTCTGCCCTGACAAAGACCCCGTGACCAAACAGGGAAGCATTCGTGGTCACCATGGCTGTGGGAGGGGCAAAAGAATGATCTGCCTCAAAGGAGATCCTCAGACTGAAGTTAAATGCAGGTGATGTCTGCAAATGGGAGTCAATGAACAGGCATGGACAATGGATGAGCAAGAATCAACCAGTGCACAAATACTGTCCACTGAAGTACCTGTTAAATATCTCGCTAAAGGGATAACAGGCAGCGACATGGACCCCACAGCTCTGAGAATGAGGTATGCCTGAGACAATGGAACCTCCAGTATGGCCCTGACTTGCTGCCTGATCAAATACTCTACATGGGGAGGTAGTGCTGCAATATGGTACCATGTTGAGATGGGTCCAATGAATTCTAGACTGCAGTGGGGAGAGTTAGGACTTTGCTAAACTGACTGTAATCCATGGCATTTCAAAGGTTTTCAAAAGGTACTGCATGACACCTACCAGTTGATAACCTTGTGGGAGCTGTGAGGAGCCAATCGTCCAGATATAAAAAGACCTGAAATTCCTGAAACCTCAAGTGAGCCACTACGACCATCAAGTATTTCGTAAACACAGACAGCTGTGGCAAGTCCAAATAGCAGGTCTCTGAACTGGTAAAGATGCACTTCAATCTGGAAGCGTAGGTGCCTCCTGGAGTGCTCGTTTATCTTGACAGGACAGATGCCCTTTAGGTCTATGAAGCACATCAAATTATTCTTCGGCAGCAGACAGGATGGTCTGAACAGTGACCAACTGGAAGTTATACCTGACTTTGTTTCCAGAGTTGCAGACTAGGACATAGGGCCCCAGTGGAATTTGGCACCAACAAGAAGAGAGAATAAGTTCCGAATCCTGTTTGTCCTACTGGGGCCTTCTGGATGGCTTTTTCTAGAAGTGCCAAGACTTCTTTTTGGGCCTGTTCACTCTCTGGGTGGCACATCGGGGAGAACCTTCTTGAGATTTACTGGGGGTAGGAAAAAGGGAAATGCAATAAACCCTGAATATAATCTGAGGCACCAACTGATAGTTATAGATGCCCAGGCATTTGGGTGCAATGAAAAATGACCCCAACCTGCCTCCGGGGCAGGACAGCCGGCAACACTTAGGAACACAAAGCTTCTCAGAGAAAGGTTCCCTTAAGCCCTGATTCTGAGGACCCCATCTGCCTCTAGGGAGGTGTCTGCCAATGAATCCCTTCCCCTGCCTCTGGAAGAGGAACCTTCTGGAGCATCTTGGAAGGAACCCTGCAATTTGTGGAACCAGTGTTTTACCCCCCTTTTGGTTTTTGGAAAGTCTTTTGAGGGGTAGAATTCTTGATCCCAAACACCAACAGCGTTTTCCCCTCCTGTTCACTGCGGGTTAAACTTTGACTGATGGTCCCAACAGCGACAAACCATCAAAGGGGATGCTAATAAATGCCTTTAAGGGTTCTGCAAACCTGAAGAGCCACATCCAAGCAAGACTGTTCCAGCGGTACCCTCCACGGAGCACTTATTTCCCCACTGCCACCGATCAATGTCGAGGAATTAGCAATAGCTGAAAGAGTGGGAAGCTTGGGAGATATACCTGCTTCAGGTTCTCCGCTGGCATCAACTCTGAAAGGGATTTGTTCAGTTCAGAAACCAGATCTTTTTGGAGGCAGGTAAAATGTGCGAAGTAATTTACAGCTCTCAGACTAAATGTGCCTAAAGCACAAACACGTTTCCAGTATGTCAACTGCCCAAGAAACTCTGGGGGATGGATGTTGTGGCACTGTTCAGCCAGCTCCACGATAGCATCAACATGCTCACCCTTACTCCAGTGCACTCAGTCTCTAGGTGGGTGGGGGAAGTGTCAAGAACTTAGCCTTTTAGGAACCAGTTCCACAATGTCAGGCTCCTTCCATGCTTTGCACGAGATGAGGTCAAGGAGCTCGTCTATGGGGGGGTAGGATTGTTTCAAAAGCCTTCAGCAATACAGATTCCTTTGAAGATGTGGGCTGTGTGGACCACCCACCATTCTACTTTCAACAGCACCAAAATGCCTCCAAGAGAGACATCTGGCAGAGATTTGGAGGACCAGTCCGTCAAAATCTGTCTCCTCCGTGAGGGACTCCATGGGAGAGTCCAAGCGACTCCCCATGCACTGCCTCTTTCGAGGTGGCTCTTCAGTAAGGGGATCAGGACAGGACTTGGAAAGGAACCTCTGGGGTCCTGGAAGCCTGATGGCCGTCTCAGGAGGTCTGACCCTGGACAACATGAACAGGCTCAGTGGTCCTAAATGGTGAACTGTTGAGACGTTCCAGGTAGAGGGGAAGATGCTGCTCCAGACCTGGAGAAGGTCCACTCTACCACACAAAAAGATAAAGGAATCGCGACTGCCCACATCACCCATAGCAGAAACCACAAGAGAAAAGCGCAGAGCATGGGTCCCCAGGCCCTCCAGACAGTACTGGCCCTGAGCTGTTGAATGCCAAAGCTCACAAAAAGAGACATCAATCCAAAAAGATGGGATCAGAACCCTTCCCCAGGGACCCAGTGCTAGCCTCTTGGGGCTGTGACCCACTCTGATCAGAAGTAAATGGGATAGAACTGGTCAGGGACCCTGGAGGAACTGGGAAAAACAGAAATCCCTGATCCAATGATGCCTCCCCAAGGGAAAACTGGAACCTGGGAGTCTGAAACCTCTAGAATCAGAAAAGAATACAGCCTGGGAGGTGGTGATTCCCCCCAGCCCGAATGGGCCTGGGACAATAAACTACCCATCTCTATCAGGGCCCTGAGGAAACTAATCATCCTATCCATATCAGGATGCAAGAAACTCCTGGAGGATTTGGACAAGACCAAAGAATAGGTGGACTTGGAAGGGGAAGCCCATTGGTAGCTTACCACCTCATATTGTTTCCCTGTAGAGGAGCCGAATGCCTCAGATCCCAGAATGGGGAACCCAGGATAAATTCCGGATCAGACACAAGACAGACCAATTGCCTGTGATCCGTGGGAGCTCTAGGATCCGTAGTACCAACACGCTGATCAGAGAGTCACTGATCCAAGGAGGCTTCTGCACCAGAAAAGAGATCCTGAATCTTTGGATTCAAGAAACTCTGATCCGATGGTCTGGCCCATTTTTGCTGCACAGGAGCAGAAGCCCCAAGGAAGGCTAGATGAGGCTTTCCCTAGGGATCTTTGAGGCCACTAGGAGAGCCAGAAATAAAAGGGACCCCACATGCTATAACTGAGCAACAATTTGATATGACAGTCCGCCAGTGCCCAAAAGTTGAAAGCAGCACAAATGGCACTTTCAGCCTCAAGGTGGTTAGACCCCAGACAAACTTCTTGTACGCAAAGATGAGCATCTTATGCTCACAAGAGCATCTTTTGAAGGCAATAGGCTTCTCTCTCAGACATAGCCTCTTACACACACATGGAAGGAGACAGAGAACCAAGCAACTCTAGTGCACCAGGACATAAAACAGACACAACCCCCCTAACACTATAGTTGTGTACACTTAACATAAATGTAGATGTTAGAGTGTATTCACTGTTGCAGTCCTAACTAATGGGTTATCCGGTAGCCCTCTGTCGGCCAGAATACCAAAGGTAAGTAAAAATGAAATCAGTTGCAGTCTGCTGTAAAGGACGTCAGGGTGTACAATACAAAAGGAAGCAGTCACTTCCTCAGTCTCATGCCATAACAGTCAGGAGCCCACCGAAAAGAGATTAAAACAAAAATATATTTGGCAAATAAATTCACCCTGTACCTCAGGAAAAGAAAATAGAAGACCAAAAATGGGGGAAGGAGGGAGGGAAACCTGGAC
Organism: Protopterus annectens; assembly: GCF_019279795.1. Lineage (NCBI taxonomy): Eukaryota > Metazoa > Chordata > Ceratodontiformes > Protopteridae > Protopterus > Protopterus annectens. The sequence continues at coordinate 76,840,041 of NC_056730.1, read as the reverse complement.
TGCAGCAGTGAATACACTCGAACATCTATATTTATGGTAAGTGTACACAACTGTACTACGTTTGTGTTTCACTGTTGCAGTCCTAACTAATGGGCTGATTAGCAAAGCCCAGAGAAAAAGGGGGTAGGAACAGCAGCATCAAAGGTTGGAGATAATGCCCTGCAACACAGCAGTGGCAAACCCTGCCCTAGCTCTGGAAACAGTGGCAAATTATGTTTTGTGAAAGTGTGAACAGACCACCATGTAGCAGCCTCCAAAATGTCTTTAGTAGGGACACCCCTTAAAAAGGCTGCAGAAGTGGAAGCCACTATTTGAGTGGGTCCTAACCCCTTGAGGATTAGCTTTGCCATGAAAGGAAGAAAAAGTAATGCAATGTGCAATTCATTTAGAAATGGTTTACTTAGAAATAGCCTTGCCGTGGGCTCCAGGTGCAAAACAGACCAACTTTGCTGTTTACCGAAGGTCTTTAGTCCTATCCAGGTAAAACCTGAGCTGTGTGTGCACATGGAGAACGTAGGATCCTTTCACCTTTATTTTGAGGATTAGGAAAGAAGGTAGGAAAATGCATGGACTGATTAAGAGTCAGGCTAGAAACCACCTTAGACATAAAGGGATTAGTTCTCAGAGTATCTGCATGGAAAATAAGAAAAGGCTCCACGGCCATAGCTTGTAGCTCCAAAACCCTCATTGCTGAAGTTATAGCAAAGAGGAAGGCTGTCTTCTGAGAGAAACAATCTGTAGAAGCAGCTGGCTCAAATGGAGGAAGAGCGAGTTTCTTTAAAACAAAATTAAGATCTTAGGCTGGAGTAGGTGCTCTTATGGGAGATTTTAAGTTGCAAGCACCTCTGAGAAACATTTTCATCAGGAGATGAGAGAAAATGGGTTGTTCAAGAGAACAATGAGCAGAAATGGCTGAAGCACGGATCCTGATAGAGGAAAAAGAAAGACCGCCCTGAAGCAAATCAGCAAAGTACTTTAGGATCAGAGGAAGGGGTAGGCTGAGAAGCAGATTCCCCTCTAGCCTGCATCCATTGAGAGAACCTTTCCCATTTGCCAGCGCAGGACTTCCTAGTGCTAGGCCTCCCTCAGCACGTCAACCACCTGTTCAGAAAGGGTAGGAGTCATATAATGAGCCATGCTGCCAAATGGAGAGACTGAAGAGGAGGATGTAGAATGTTTCCCCTTTCCTAAACCAAAAGATCGGGCTTCAGAGGAAGATGCCGAGGAAAATGGGAGAGACTGCGAAGCAGCGGATACCAATGCTGTCTGGGCCAATCCAGAGCTATGAGAATAGTCCATCATTCGTCGCCGATCTTCACTAACTCTGGGAAGATGAAGAAGAGGACTGAAGGCATACATGGATAGCAACATCCAAGGGAAGGACAGAGCATCCACTTTCCATGCTCTGCTGTGATGCTGCCTGGTGCAAAAGAGATGTAGAAGATGGTTGTCTGGGGAGGAGAAAACAACCACCTGAGGTGTGCTCAAACGTTAAATGATGCTGTAAAAGGCTTCTCTATTCAGCTGCCACTCGAGGATCCAGGGTTTGCTTGCTCAACTGGTCTGCCAAAACATTGAGCCTTCCTGGAAGAAACAGCTGTAAGATGCAGGTCCAGGGATGCTGCCATGGACCAGAGAGTTGTGCTTTGTCTGCACAGGGAGTAAGAGTCCCTCCCTGCTTGTTGACCTACCACGACTGTGGTGTTGTCTGTTCTGACAAGCAGGGTCCCTGGAGAAAGAAGATGCTTGAAAGCTAGTAAGGCCTGCTGAACTGCAATCAACTTTTAGATTTATGTGCAGGTGTATCTGCCGGGCGTTCCAACGTCCCTGTATGAATCTGCCATCCAGGTGTGCTCCCCAGGCATAGTCTGATGCATCTGTAGTCAGAACTTGAGTGGCAGGAGGTGTTCGAAAAGGCATGCCTTTGTTTTGTAGACAGGCTGTTGCCCACAAGAGAAACTCCGCCTGCAGAGATGGAAGTAGAGGAATCTTCATAACCAGGTTCTCTGTGCCGACACCAAATATTCTTGAGATACCATTGCAATTTCCTTATATGCAGTCTTGCACAAGGAATCATATGAATACAAGATGCCATGAATCCCAGAGCTTGCAGGTATTTCCTGCAGGGAGCTGGGACAGGCTTGCCAAGTCCTTGAAGTAAACTGAAAGTTATTTGCTTCTCCTGCGTGAGATATATCTGGGCGGCTGTGTTCAGACTCACTCCCAAGAACGTTCTCCTTGGATAGTACCATTTCTGATTTTTCCTCGAGAGTGTAACCCAACAGAAGAGAGAAGAGTAAGAATTCCAGATACTTTAATAGCTGTTCCAGAGAACTTGCTTGAAGACTGTCATCCAAGTATGGGAAAATCTGAAATTTCTTCTGCCTGCAAAAAGCAATGACTGGGGCCAGGCACTTTGTGAAGACTCTGGGAGCAGTAGACAAGCCAAATGGCAGCGCAGAGAATTGATAATGTTGCTTTCCCACTCTGAAACAAAGATACTGCCTGCAACTTTCCCTGATAGGGATGTGCAGATAAGCCTCTGAGATCCAAAGTTACCAGCCAGGAATCCTTTTCTAGCAGTGGTAGCAACTGATGCAGAGTGAACATTTTGAATTTTGAAATTACTAGAAAAGAGTTCAGAATGGAAAGATCTACGATAGGGCACCAGGTGCCTTTTTTTTTAGAACTAGGAAAAGCCTGGAATAAAAGCCTTGGCCTACCTGCTGAGCAGGAAGAGATTCTATTGATCCCAGATGAGACAATGTTTTTCTACTTCTGCCCTTTGGTTTGGAGGAATGTCCAGGAATCCCTTGGGAGCTGGAAAGGTGCGGAGAGAAAACTTATGCCTTAGGGACACCGTCCTGAGCACCCATTTGTCTGTGATAGTGGCCCAGACATCTGCAAAAAAAGGGTCAACCTTTCCCCTAACGGACTCTTCAGGCAAGCAAGAACAGGCAGAAGTTGTAAAAAGTCGGTGTGTGTTGGATTAAAATGCAGGCTTGGAGCTTCCCCCCTTAAAAGTGGAAGCCTGCCAATGCCTACACCTTTGAGGGGTATCCGCTTGCCCCCTAGAAGATTTGTACCCTCTAGTCCTGTAACTGTTCCGTCTGCTGGTATCAAGTCCAACTCTTGGAAGGGTAATACCTGCTAAAGCAAGGGGGTTGCACTTGCAGAAAATTCTTAACAGTTTGCATGGACTTGGCCTTATCCTCCATCTTAAGTACCTCCTTTACTTTGCTGCCAAAAATACAGTCTTTATACAAAGGTACATACAAAAGCTTACCCTTGACAGGTCCTGGAAGAGGCTGTTCTCGGAGCCAAGCGTGTATTCGAATAGATCCAGTAGCCGTAGCTCTGCTAGAGGCTTCAAGGATGTCAAAACCACAATGCAAAGAATGCTTATTGACCAGACTGGCAGAATTCAGTAAATCCTGCATGCCTTTACTCTCTGCCAAAAGAGGTACACTTGCTATCCTAGACTTAATAGCCTCCAAGGTGTGCTGCTGGCACTTCGGCATATGAAAAAGTCAATTGCTATCCTTAATAGCTAGGGTGGCAGAAGTATAAATTTTCTTGCCCCACCTATTTAGGTTCCTAGATTCCCTGCCAGAGGGAACAGGATTCCTGTTAACAGTGGCCTTAACTCCTTTAGGGCCCTGAGAAATAAACTCTGGATCCGCCAACGGGTTCCTGAAAAGAAACAGATGAGAATCAGGTACTCTGTAGTACCAGTCAGGTTTCCTGGGAGCAGGAGGAACCGAATTTGGAATCTAGAATTTTCCAGAAAAACATCAACTTCCAACACAGGGGGAATAGCAAGAGAGAGTTATGCAGGGGTATATCCAGAAACTCCCTAAACAGTTTCTTAGATTGGGGATAATCCTGACTTTCACATTTTAAATGTTCCCCAAAGGCATTTAAAGCATCACCAAAAGAGAAATACTCTGGAGGAGAGGCTGAAGGAATGGATTCCTGCATCTGAATCCTCAAAAGGAGAAAAAACCTGAGAAAACTCATCACCAGAAATGCTGGAAGAATCAGAACCTGAACAGGACAAAACCTCAGAAGAAACATACCTACTCCTTTTAGGAGGAGGAGGCTGGGAACCCCTAAGAGTCAATAAACAATTAGCCATTTTAACCATTTGGAATGGAGGGGAACGAGAAGAAACTGGAGCCTGCCTTTTCACAGGCTTACAAATGGAAAATATACCTGCAAGCCTGAAGGACTCTGGAGGCCTGGCAACCACCGAAGTTGCAGTCGAAGGAAGTTTGCTGTCAGAGCGCAAAACGGAGGCCCCGGACACCAGAGTCAGCTTACCGGTTCTGGCTCCAGCAGAAGAGAAGACATCGGAAGGCAAAATGGAGGCATATGGGACTGACTCAATCAAACCTGCGGTTGTACATCTGCGGACTGCAGAAACTGCAAAGGAATCTCACTGACTACCACCCGACGACCAACTTCTCATCCAAGGACTTGGCTTTCTGAGACCTGTTCTGGTCCTTATCCTTACGTTTCTTCAGAATATCCGAAGCCTGAAGGAAGGCGGCCGCCATACCAATGAATTTAGGCCAAACCCCAAAATGCCTACCCAAAATCTTAGCCCAACGGATAGTACGCGGATTCAATGAGGCAAAGACTTCACAATTGGGAATGTCATGGTCAAGGCCTAAACAAATAATGCAATAGGAATGAAAATCTCTATGGGGAATCTGCTTTCCACAGGTAAGGCAATAATTTACTTTTTCTGACATTCGTTAAGGCAAGCAAAGAGGATCCCCAACGGGGTTACTTAGCTGTAGTAGACTTCAACTCATAGTCGGAAACCAAAGGTAAACTGCCGACTGGCACTCATGCATAAAAAGCTCCTGCTTCTGGCTCCGCAGAAAGGAAGACCAAGGAAGTGACGTTGGCTGCCGCCTTTTGTATCGGACACCTTGACGTCCTTAACGGATGGCAACAGATGTCATTTTTACATACCTTTGGTATTCTGGCAGACTGTGGGCTACCGGAAAACCGATAACCCACTAGTTAGGACTGCAACAGTGAAACACTAACATCAGCACTATAACTACACTAATGGGAAGAAAAACAGGAAAAGGTGTTAAGTGCCTAAAACAGGAAAACAAAGAAAAAATGTTACCAACCTGACACTGGAAAGCTAAACGCAGGAGCGGGAGGTAGAAAGGCTAAACTACATAAACAAAAAATTTAGCTGAAAAAAAACATGAAACTTTGACTGACAGTTGCAAGCCAGGAGTCATGTCCATTGCAAAACACTGCAAATGAAATCTAAGGGTTGTTGGGTAGGAGGAGATTGTGGGAGATGGGAGGAGCTCAAACCTTGAATTTAGTCTGTAAAAAAGTGCTGGATCAGATCCAAGACCCAATTGTGATGAATAATGAAATAGATAACATCAGATCCATGCAGTTAAGTTTCAGGGGATGGATACTGGTAGGTTTAACTCCTGACGGGTGTGAAATGAGATGGGGGCTCCAGTATTCATGGAGGATAACTTTTAGTTATGTACTCACCTTAACTTTAGATGTTTGGGATCCATCTCGCCTACATTCTGTACTGATGGGCTCGGAGCCGATCCTCGGCTCCGACTCGGCACGCTATGCTATAGAGCGAAGCCTCTTATTGGCTGAGCTATTCTCTATCCCAGGATGCACCACCACTAATCCCCCAGATCTTGTCCGCATTCATGCACACACACACATATAACTTGTTTATATAACATTGCCAGATGTTTCAAGATGAAACAATAGAATTCGGACCGTCCGATCTCTTCTGATCTCCAAGGCAGGGGGAAGGAGGGTGGGTTATTGGGAATGTAGGCGAGATGGATCCCAAACATCTAAAGTTATGGTGAGTACATAACTAAAAGATATTATGTGATCCTATCTCGCCAACATTCTGTACTGATGGGACAGCGTCCCTAGCACCTAAATCCTGGGTGGCTCACTGGAAAACACTCCTGAGCACTGTGGAACCAAATGAAGCTCGCCCCCGAGATGCCACATCCAATTTGTAGTGGGAAATGAAAGTGTGTGGGGAAGACCACGTAGCCGCAGCACAAATGTCACTAATGGCAAGCTTAGAATGGAATGCTATTGAAGTAGCCATAGCTCTTGTACAGTGAGCTTTGACAGAGGTCGTAAGCTCTTTATTAGAAGAGGAATAAGCTCGACTAATACAGTCCCTGATCCATTTGGCAATAGTGACCTTTGTGACGGCTTTGCCCAATTTATTATCCGAAAAGGACACAAACAATTGATCTGTTTTCCTTGTTTGTTTGGTCCTGTCTAAATAAAAACGCAATTGCCTGTGGACATCCAATGTGTGGAATATGTATTCCGCTTTGAGTACATTGGAAAGAAAACAGGAAGTTCTAATGACTGTTGCAGGCAAAAACTGGAACAAACTTTAGGGACAAAGGATAGATTAGGCCTGAGGGATACTCTATCTTTGTGAAAAAACAGATACGTTGGTTTTACATATAGAGATTGAAGCTCTGAAACCCTTCTGGCAGAAGTAATCGCGACCAGAAAAGCAGTTTTCCAAGATAGAAATTTCAAATCACATGTTGCTGCCGGTTCGAAGGGGGAGGAGGTTAAGGCACGTAATACCACATCGAGATCCCACGAGGAGCAGGATGAGAAATCGGAGGTCGTAAAAGCGCAGCACCTTTCATGAAGGTTTTACACAATCTGTTGCTCATTAAAGGTGGGTTTATAGATTCATGAAAATTGGAAATAGCTGCCAATTGGACCTTGATGGTAGAGACTGAAGAACCTTGATTGAATAGGGAAGTTAGAAATTTCAGAACTTCCGATTCAGGAATAGTGATGGGATCCAAACCCCTGAGTTGAGCCCAAATAGCAAATCTCTTCCATTTGCTAGTATACAATTTCTTACTGGCAGACTTATGGGCCGAAGATAAGATATGTATGACTTCCGGGTCCAAGGTATGATTCCTGACTATAGTCGGAAGAGGAGGAGCCAAGCTGTTAACTTCAAAGTGTGAAGGGACTGGTGGAGTTGTCCCGACTGATGAATTAATAGGTCTGGAATCTGATCCAGGAACCATGGACCGTCCAGTGCATACTTCCGAAGATAGGGGAACCATACCAGACGAGGCCAGTAAGGGGCAACTAAGATCATTTTGCTCCCCAAGTGAGACGCCTTTTGGATCACTCTGGGAAGGCGTATAGCAAGCCAGTGGGCCAAGGATGGGATAATGCGTCCATAGGACTCTCCCCCGGAGCTGGAGTGAGAGAGAAGAACTTTCTGCACTTCGGGTTCAGCGGGGTTGCGAAGGTCGCAACAAGGAGCTCCCCATCTGCTGAAGATCTGAGTTGTCACTGCATTGTTCAGAGACCACTCGTGAGGAGACAGGATAGTTCTGCTCAGTCTGTCGGCTATCACGTTGGATTTGCCAGGGATATGAGTTGCTATCAGAAAACGGCTGGTCGCCACTGCCCATTCCCAGACTCTCATGGCCTCTCTGCAAAGAGGGTAGGATCTGGTTCCTCCCTGCTTGTTCAGATACCAGACCACTGACATGTTGTCGGAGTGAACGGCAATTACGCCCAGAGGGAGGTAATCGTGGAAAGCTTGTAGAGATAAAAGCACCACCCTCATTTCCAAAATGTTGATATGATGAAGACTCTCTTCTGAATGCCATTTGCCTTGGACTGGCCTGCCCAGGGAATGCCCCCCCACCCCATCTGGGAGGCGTCCGTAGTCAAAGTGGCCATAGGAGGAGGTGGAACAAAGGGTCGACCCTGATCCAGATTGGAGGGCACCAGCCACCAGCGAAGGTCCCGTTTGCAGGTTTCCGTGATCCGTATGAGGTGACAGAGGGAGATCCTGTAAGGACCACTGTGTCGACAGAAGCCACTGGAGAATTCTCATATGCAACCTTGCTAGGGGGACCAGAAGAACAGTGGCCGACAGATCCCAATAGCTGCAGGACCATCCTGGCTGGAGCTTTGGATCTGAGAAGCAAGGCTCGGACTTGAGCCTGTATAGTTTGTATCCTTTCTGTAGGAAGATAGACCCGCATTCGGTTTGTCTCTCTCTCTACTCCGATGAATCTTATGCGCTGAGATGGCAGCAACACAGACTTTGGCCAATTGAAGGTGATCCCAAGGGAAGTGCCTAGTGATATTGTGGCTTGTAGGTTCTGCAATAGTAGACTGCTCTGCTCTCAAATACTCTCTTTCCCTCCACAGGGTCACCTGCTCTATACTCCTTTCCACTTCAGGCACTGTGACATAACCTCACACCAAGTATCTCTACTTTTGATATTTTGCCTATTTATATTCTAGCTCCAAATCTAATAACTCTACTCACATTGAATCATGATAACTATTTCCAGACACACCCTACAAACGGCTATACTCTTAACTTCATTTGCAGTAGTCCTTACCACCACTTATCTAATCACTTTATTTGAAACAAAAAACCTCTACTTGCATAACTACTCACAAAAACAAACACTTACCCTTAACAACTCACTAGCCCAAGCCCACATCAATATCACCTCCACCTCTAACTACCTACAAGCTAAATATCACAGACTTACTCCCATAAAACTGAATCACCTTGTAGCAAAAATTAAAAATCCCACCCATCCTGAATCACAGCCACATACTTGCTCTCAAATATTCCTCCTTACAAGCTGGTGACATCCACCCTAACCCTGGCCCACCTAAACCTAACTTTTCATCTACTACACATTCTCCACCCAACTCCCCTGATACCCTACTTAATTTTCCTAACTCCTTAAAAATTGGACATCTTAACATTCAAAGCTTAAATAATAAAATAACTCATCTCCATGCCCTTCTCAGTACTTACTCATTTGATATTTTCTGCCTCACAGAAACTTGGTTAAAACCTACAACATCTGACAATGAAATTACCCCACCAGGATATAACATACTAAGAAATGACAGATTAAAACGTAAAGGAGGTGGAGTGGCCTTACTCTTTAAAAACAATCTTCTTATATCCCCTATACCCCATACCCCAACCCAAGATAACTCGGCTGAAATCTTGATCTCTAAATTTCAAATCAACTCCAACAAAGCTATATATATATTCTGCATCTACCTACCCCCTGGCCATAACATTACTAATATAGAAGATACCCTATCCTGGATTTCCTCAACGTACCCACAAGAAACTATTATTCTAGGAGACCTCAACACTGACTGGTATAGTATCAACAATGATAATCCCTCTTCTTACATCAACCTACATAACTTTAAACAAACTATTACCACCACTACTAGAATCAACAAACCTAACAACAAAGAGACCATCCTAGACTGAATTCTAGTTAATAAACAAAGAGAAAATTATCAAGTAGGAACCCTGCCAGATGATATCAGCGACCATTTGCCCACGTATATCATCAGGCATAAAAACGACAAACAAACCTCCCAAGTTTATTACTGCCAGAACCAAAAAACATTTTAATCCTGACCTATTTCAAATGGAACTAAATGCCTGCAACTGGAACCCCCTAAAAATCCTCCCACTAGATGAAGCTGTCAGCTACTTTAACCACAAATTCTTAACAATACTTGATACCCATGCACCCAAAAGATCTATCAGGATAAAGTTCAAATCTGCTCCCTGGCTCTCAAAAGACACAAAACAAAAAATACTTATAAGAAACAAATCCTGGGCTAAATGGAGAGCAACTAGAGATGTCTCAGAACACCTGAACTTTAGACAATTACGTAATACTACTAAAAAAGCCATACTCTCTGACAAACAAGCCTATTACAGTAAACTTCAACAGTCTCACACTATGAATCCACAAAAATTTTGGACTGCCATTAATAACCTTCTTCAGCCCGGCCATTCTAGTACCCCTCCACCACTAGAGTCAGATAACAAAAACAATCTAGAAATTGCCAATGCCTTCAATACCTACTTTACAGAGACCATTCAAACCCTGGCCACAAATCTAACTTCTACAAACACTAACCTACCTAATTCCCAACATGACAATCTTCCTACTTTCAAGATAAAACCCATCTCAATCTCCTTTATCCAGAAACTAATTCACAAGCTAAAACCCTGTACACCCTCTGATGACAACCTTCCAGCTGAATACCTTCAACTTGCATCCAGAGCAATTGCTCATCCTGTAGCTATTCTCATTAACCGTACCATTTCTGAAAGCACTATCCCTAATCTTTGGAAAATCTCACACATCATTCCCTTACATAAAGGAGGCAACTCTAATGAGTACTCCAACTATAGGCCCATAGCACTACTCTCACCCTTAGCTAAGATCATGGAGAAATGTATCCATCATCAGCTAATAGATTACCTTACTAAAAATAACATCCTGGCCAGCTGCCAACATGGCTTTAGACCCTTTCACAGCACCACCACTGCCCTTCTATCTTTCACCAATACTATTAACAGCAACCGGAACAATAACTACCTCTCATCTGCACTCTTCATTGACCTGTCAAAAGCCTTTGACATGGTCAATCACTCCCTACTTATAAATACCCTACAATCCCTCTCTCTGGATTCTAATTCTATCCTTTGGTTTAAGTCTTACCTCAGCAACCGAAAACAAGCTGTTTTGTGGCAAAATCACTTGTCTTCATATCTCCCTGTTTTACTAGGAGTTCCTCAAGGCTCTATTTTAGGACCCCTTCTCTTCTCTCTGTTCATAAATGATCTTCATGTAGCTATTCCTCAATCCACCTGCATACAGTATGCTGATGATTCTACTATCATCTGTTCTGCAAAGTCTCTTCCTGAGCTGAAATCTGTAAGCCAAACTGTCTTCTCCATAGTAGAAACTTGGTTCCAAAACCGGCGCTTACTCTTGAATGCCAAAAAAACCAAATTACTTCTGATTACTCCTAACAACAAGACACCTCCCATACACTTCTCCATCCTAGCTAGTAATGGAACCCTTATATCACCTGATCTGACCTGTAAGTTATTAGGAGTTACAATAGACAAACTCACTTTTGACAATCATATTAATAACACCATTAAGTCCGTTAATAGAAAATTAGGCTCCTTGTATAGGATAAGACCCTTCCTCACCCCAAAAGCAAGAACTACCGTTGCCCACTCTCATTTACTCTCTACCCTCCTCTATGCTTCTCCCATTTACACCAATTTAAAGCAAAACAATCTCAAACTTACCAAAGCATACAACAGTATTGCAAGGTTTGTAACTGGTAAGCCCTACAGAACCCATCACTGCATTAACCTACATCAGCTAGACTGGCTTGAACTGCAAAATGCGCTGCTACTCTCTCAACTAACTACTGCTCACAAAATCTTCTACCTTCTTAACACACCTACACTAAACAATCTTATAACACCCTATAATAATCTTCATTCCCTACGCTCCTCTAACTCCTAGCTTATATACCCAAATCTAACAACTTAGCTGGTGACTCCTTATTCTCCACCACCACAGGTAAGCAATGGAACATGCTGCCACCCAACCTAACCTCTATTTCCTCTTTTCCCCTCTTCAAACTTAATCTTAAAAATCACCTAAAACTACAATGGTTATGCCCTTGCTGTAACCCTGACTAATATTCTACTATTAGCCTATAACCTATCTTCTCTCTCTTCCTTTACATTACTACTCTGCCAACAAATGTTATGTAAATGTTATCTTCCACATTTTTAACCCGATGGTTTACTTTAAAATGTTACGTTAATTCCTTCCTAATGTATGTGGCATTGCCTCTGATTGCTTTTTTTCTATATTATTATTAAGTATCTGGAGCTTTTCTCCCCGGGCCTCTACTGAAAATGGAAATATCTCCAGCTAGACTAGCCCGGTCAACAAATGTAAAATAAAATAAAATAAAATAAATAAAATAGACGCCTGGAGGTGGCAGTTAGGAGCCAGTCCAGATACGGAAACACCTGGAATCCTAGACTCCTCAGGTGAGCAGTCACGACCGCCAAACATTTGGTGAACACCCTGGGGGCTGTGGTGAGACCAAAGGGCAGCGCGCGGAACTGAAAATGACTGTCTCCTAGGCTGAAGCGTAAATGTCTCCTGGACGCCTGATCTACCAGGATGTGGTAATAAGCGTCCTTGAGATCTATGGAGCACATCCAAACACCTTTCTCCAGCACTGGGAGAATGGATTGTAAGGTGACCATTCGGAACTTGGACTTTTTGACTGAACGATTTAGAATGCTGAGATCCAAAATGGGCCTCAAGTCCCCGATCTTTTTTGGCACCAAAAAGAATCTTGAGTAAGTCCATAATCCGATCTGGTCTGCGGGGACCGGTTGGATGACTCCTTTTTGAAGCATCTTTGAGACTTCTAAGGCTGCAATTTCCCGTTGACTGGGTGGCGGGTCCGGGATTTTCTTGGACGGAGGTGGGGAGTGAGAAAAGGGGATGGCGTAACCTCCGGCGATAATTCGAAGCACCCATCGGTCCTGAGTGATACCTTCCCAGGCTTTTAGGTGCCTCGAAAAACGACCCCAGACTGGCTCCGGAGCTGCACAGTCGGGCAATCCTTCAGGGATTGTGGAAGGCTGAAAAGCCACTAAAGGACTCGCGGTCTCCAGTGTTGCGGGGGCCTCTGCCGCCTCTGGGATGGCGTCTTCCAGAAAAAATTTCCCCCTCCTCTGCCTCTAGAAGGGGGATCGTCCTGCTGCGAGGGATAAGACTTCTGGGATCTACGGAACCACATTTTCCCTCCTCTTTTAGCCTTGGGATAAGGCCGAAAGGGAGTGGAAAATCGTGCCCCTACGGCAGTCAAAGTCTTACCTTCTTGCTCGCAGCGAGTCAATGTGTCCTTTACCTTGGGTCCAAACAAAGAGGACCCATCAAAGGGAGCGTCGGCAAAGGAAAACTTAAAGGCTTCCACAAAATGACACAGGCGGAGCCAGGCTTGCCTCCGTAGAGCAATACCCGTACCCGCCGCTCTACTCTCCCCCTCGGCCGCATATGAAATGAGCCTCATGGACGAGTTTGATATCTATGACAGCGTAGCCAACAGAGCCAACCGTCTGGGCCAGCTGCTCAGGTAGGTTACCCAAGAGGGTATCTGAAAGCTCCATGATGAGATCCCTCTGAAACCTGGTGAAGTGCATTAAATAGTTCAGGGACCTTAAGGTAAAGGCCGCTGAACTGAGGGTGCGCTTCCCGTACCGATCCATGCTCCTAGACTCCTTATTAGGAGGATGGACGGACATCGAAGCCTCTGCTACATCTTGTTTGGTATCAGATGCCACCACCAAGGCATCTACAGCCACACCTTTGGACAAAAACTCCTTCTCTGGGGGAACAACAATAAATCCTTTTTTTTTTTTTTTTTTAAGATAGATCAAAATTAACCAGTACAATACAAATATCACAAACACCAAAAAGGAGGGCCAAGAACCCTCTAACTTAAACAGGTACTTGACCTCCTTAAAAAAAGAGAAAACTTGCTAAGGAACAGGGGAAGGCCCCTCTAACTTAAACGGGAAACCTTTCCCTAATCAAACAGGCAAATTTACCACAAAATTATACCAAAAAACACGCCGTACACAATAGCTGTTAAAACAGCTTTTGGGTAAGAATAGAGAATTTCCTGACAGGAAAACTTTAGAAAAAAACAGCACTTAGCTCAGCCAAGTTTGAGACCACGTCCTAGCTTGTAAGCGGCAAACGAGATCTGGGGGATTAGTGGTAGTGCATCCTGGGATAGAGAATAGCTCAGGGAATAAGACGCTTCGCTCTATAGCATAGCGTGCCGAGTCGGAGCCGAGGATCGGCTCCGAGCCCATCAGTACAGAATGTAAGCGAGATAGGATCACATAACATCCAAGATGAGACCACAGAAACCGGAATCATACCTCTAAGCCACAAAAGGGCAACGAGGATGACTGAGCTCTTCAGCAAGCTTGCTTTCTGCAGAAGTTTTGGAATAAAAGGAGGGGGGTTGGCATAAAGGTTAGTCTTCACCTTATAAAAAATACAAGGTAGAGGGTTTGATTCCAGCCAAGTGTTAATGGCCCTTAAGAGCAGTTAGCTTAGTATTCAACTATGAACCTATAAAAAAGGCCAAAGGGCCGAACGTGGACTAACATCTCTTGGTGATCCCACTGATGAGGGATAGGAGTAAAGTACCTGCTGCACTTGTTATTGTGGGGGAGATGCAGAGAGATCAAAGCAAGTTTGGCCCCTGGGACAGATCGAGATGCCACTCGTGAGGCATCACAATGGATTTGCTTAAATTTTCTGCCAACATGCTGACTTTCTCCAGTATATGCATTGCAACCAATTAACTGACATATCACTCATTCCCACACTCTCATGGCATCTACAGAAGGAATAAGACTGAGTTCTTCTGTCTGTTGATGAACCAGAACATAGGCATGTTGTCGATATGAATCATAACAGTCCCCATAGGAAAAGAATCTTGAAAGGCCTGCGACCCTAGTAGGGCTGCTCTCATCTACAGTACATTGATGCTGCAGACTGGTCTTGTGGGGGACTACATGCCTTGGACAGTCTCCCAGGAAATTACCCCTGACCCAGCTGGGATCAGTCCAGTCACTGGGGCCATGGGTGGTAAAATAAAAGTTCGGCCTAGGTGAATGTCAAGACTAGATCCAGCAGCAAAGAATGCGTTTACAAACTCTAGTATGCTTGAATGGAAAGGATGGGGGTTGTCGAACAGACCACTGAACAGTTAAAAGTACACTGAAGGACACGCTTTTAAGAATTGTACCAAGGAAAGCAATACAATGGCTGCTGCCATAGAGCCTAGTAACAGTAATGGCTGTATGTGAAGAGATTCATGTTTTAGGTGGCCCTTATAAAGTTAAGATGATATTCTAGCGGAGATTTATGAACGATTTGTTTTTAATATGGAAAGATAATGAACTTACTTTATAAATATTTGACCTCCATATTGTTTTTAGTTTACAATGGACAGCCGATTTCTTAAATGTCAGTATAATAAAGGATAATTTAGGAAGAATAAATACTGAAATTTATAGGAAGCCATGTTACAAAAACTTAATTTTACATTGATGTAGTATGCACCCCCCCCCCCCTCGTATATTTTTAAGAATGTTATAAAAAGTAGAGTACATGCATCCAGGCTGAATGCAAATAATGAAGGTTTTAGTATTGAACTTGATCTTTGAAAAAAAAAGTTATGTACTCACCATAACATAACATGTTTGCAGTCCATCTCACCTTTTATTCTTACATATGGGATCGGAGTCTATCCTCGGCTCAGACTCAGCCTATTTACAAGCTGGAAGTCTTCTAGTTGGCTCGTGGCTAGATAGGTATCCCATGGTGCACCAGTACAATCCCCAGATCTTGTTTGCTGCCAACTAGGAGAGATAACTATACCAAAGAAGCCAATACTAAAAAGTCTCCATAAAAAGAATAATATTTTTCTGTCTCCAGGTACTTCCAGGCTGGGGGTAGGTGGGTGGGTTCGTAAGAATGAAGGGTGAGATGGACTACAAACTTGGAACGTTATGGTGAGCACATAACTTCATGTTCTGTAGTCCTATCTCACCTTCATTCTTACATATGGGACAACATCCCTAGTGCCTTATTCTTGGGTGGCTCAAGGAAAAATACTGCTGAGTACAATAGAACCAAACGAAGCTCTACCCCTGGAGGTTAAATCCAATCTGTAATGAGTAATAAAATTGTGAGGGGTAGCCCACTTAGTTGTGCGCAAATATCAAGTGAGAACCTGGCTTGAAAGGCTGCAGAGGTAAATGGACCTGGTAGAATGAGCCTTGATTTTAAAGGGTAAAGGTCTACCCTCAGAATTGTAAACATAAGCTATACAGCTAGAAATCCAATTAGACTGTCACTTTGGAAACTGGTAAACCTGACCTGGATTCAGAGAAGGAAATGAATAATTGATCTGATTTCCTTAGTCCGGTGCAAATAAAAACCGTAATTGTCTATACACATCCAGCTGATGAAAAGTACAGTTTTGTACCTACCATAAATGTAGATGTTCGAAGATCCACATTGCTGCAGTCCTTACATATGGGTAGTCCGCTGTCCTCGGTCGGCCCGAATACCAAAGTATAAGGCTGACGTCGGTCAAGGCGCTTAAAACTGACATCAGGACGTCAGGGTACAAAAGCGCATGACCGACGTCATATCCTCAGTCTTTTCTTGCCCCAGATGTCAGAAGGCCCTAAAAAGAAAGGCCAAAACCAAAAGACAGCAAAAAACCAACCAACCACCCCTGCACTAATCCTCTTTACAATATTCACAACCCAAACCACACAACCGCCTCTAACTAGAGAGGGGAAGGAGGGAGGGTAAATTGGACTGCAGCAATGTGGATCTTCGAACATCTACATTTATGGTAGGTACAAAACTGTACTATGTTCTTCATCTCACATTGCTGCAGTCCTTACATATGGGTAGAATCCCAAAGCAGAGGTAAGGGAGGATGGCAAAACTATAAAGCATTAGGAGCTGCCAAAATGCCCTGTAAAATTGCAGTGGCAAAACCAGCCCTAAATTTAAAGTAAAGTGGAAGGAGGTAATGCTTAGAGAAAGTATGCACTGAACTCCAAGTAGCTGCCTCCAAAATATCTTTAGTTGCCACCCCCCTTAAAAAAGCTGTAGAAGTGGCAGTAGCCCTAGTGCAATGAGGCCTAATCCCAGCTGGAATCTCCTTACCATGATGGGAATAACAGAAAGCAATACAAAACCCAATCCACTTAGAAATAGTTTGTTTTGAAACAGGCTTGCCCTGAGAACCCAAAGCAAATGAAACAAATAACTGCTGAGACTGCCTGAACCCTTTAGTTCTGCTCAAATAATATCGCAAATGCCTGTGTATATCCAAAGTGTGCAAAATCTTTTCCCCTTTATTTTGGGGGTTTGCATAAAAAGTAGGCAAATGAATAGTTTGGTTTAAAGCCACACTAGAAACCACTTTAGGCATAAAGGAAGGATTAGTACGTAAAGATACCCTATCCTTATGGAAAATTAAGAAAGGCTCAACCGCCATAAGGGCCTGTAATTCAGAAACCCTTCTCGCAGAGGTAATGGCCAACAAAAAAGCAGTCTTCCATGATAAATATTTCAACTCGGCAGTAGCTGCAGGCTCAAAAGGTTGTAGAGTGAGTTTCTCCAACACAAAATTGAGATCCCAAGCAGGAGTAGGAGCTCTACGTGGGGTCTTATATTCTTTGCCCTCTAAGGAATTGTTTAAACAAAGGATGAGAAAACAATGGTGGGTCACAGTCATAGTGAGCAGAAATTGCTGCAGCATGAACCTTAATAGAGGAGAAGGACAAACCTTTGTCCAGTAACTCAGTAAGATATTGAAGAGCCACACTTAAATTAGGCTTAGAAACATCAAAATCCTTTGCTGTACTCCAAAATAAAAATCTCCTCCATTTATCTGCGTACACTTTCCTTGTACTAGGCCTTCTGGCCTCCAAAATAACATTCAAAACTTGCTGTGGAAGCTGAGACCCTCCAGGGTTTAAAACAGAATATGCCAGGCTGTTAGATGTAGAGAGTGAAGTTTGACATTGAGTAAATGACTGTTCTCCTGAGACAGCAGGTGTGGAATCGAAGGCAAAGGCCATGGAGGCTCCCGTACCAGACTTCTCAGTAATGGGTACCAGTGCTGTCGAGGCCAATCTGGAGCTATTAAAATCATCTTTGGCTTGTCCTGTCTGACCTTCAGGAGTACCTTTGGGAGGAGAGGCAGAGGTGGAAAGGCATACACATGAAGATTGCTCCAATTGAATGAGAGAGCATCCACTTTCCAAGCTGTGGGATGAAACCTTTTTGTGCAAAACTTTGGCAGCTGGTAGTTTAGTGGAGAAGCGAACAGATCTATGTCTGGAGTTCCCCATAACACTGTCAATTTCTGAAACACATGAGGATCCAATTTCCACTCGTGGGGATCCATAATTTGTCTGCTCAACACATCTGCTAAGGAGTTCTGTGCTCCGGCAGAAACCTTGCCTGAAGATTTAGCTGTAAACTGAGAGCAGTCTCCCACAAAAACATTGCTTGTCTGCATAGAGGATAAGAATCGTTCCCCCTTGCTTGTTGATGTACCACATGACAGTTGTGTTGTCTGTTAGAACCAACACCTGCCCTGGAAGAAGTAAATCCTTGAAAGCTATTAATGCAAATTGGACTGCTAACATCTCCTTCAAGTTGATATGTAGATGTTGAAGTCTGGCAGGCCACGTGTCTTGTACCCACTTTCCATTTAGATGAGCTCCCCAAGCTTTGTCTGAGGCATCTGTCGTTAGAATCTGACTCGCCTCTGGCCGGGTCACAGAGAGTCCCTTGTTTAGGTGACATTCCTGAGCCCACCACAAAAATTCCTTTTGAATGCAAGGTATTATCTGAAGGACAGTGTCCATATCTTGGCAGTGCTGTGTCCATACATTTTTGAGATACCATTGTAGCTTCCTCGTATTCAGTTTGGCATTGGGAAGCACCAGAATACAAGATGCCATGAACCCCAAGGCTTGAAGGACTGTCCTTGCAGTCAGCCTGGACTGACGAGACAATTGATGGAAGTAGAGAAAGATTCTTTTGTTTGTCCGGGGTCAAAAAGGCCATCTGGGATGCTGTATTCAGTCTCACACCCAGAAAGCACATGTCCTGAGAGGGTACTAGACTGGACTTTATTTCGTTCACAGAATACCCCAGGCATCTTAGCACTGCTATCACATACTGTAAATGATGAAGAAGTTCGTCCTTTCCTTGGGCCAGAATCAGGCAATCGTCCAAATAAGGATAGATCTGTATTCCTCTTAGCCTGAAGAAAGCTATCACTGGAGCCAGAACCTTCGTGAACACTCTGGGCGCAGTAGATAAGCCAAAGGGCAATGCAGAGAACTGATAATGAGAAGTCCCAGCCCGAAAACGCAGATACTTTATGCAACTGAGCCTGATAGGAACATGAAGGTAAGCCTCCTTGAGATCCAGAGTCACCATCCAGTGATCTTTGCCCAGCAGAGGTAAAAGCTGTTGTAACGTCAACATTTTGAACTTGGGAATGTCCAGATATGTGTTGAGGATAGATAAATCCAAGATTGGTCTCCACGTGTTCCCTTTCTTTGGTACTAGGAACAGGCGAGAATAAAATCCTAGGCCCACTTCTGGCAGAGGGACCGGTTGTATGGCCCCTATTTGAAGTAGCAGAGAAATTTGTTTGTGAGCCTCTAGTCTTTGCTGAGGAGGAACGTCCGGCATGCCTTTGAAAGGAGGCAAGGTATGGAAATAAAACTTGTAACCTCGGTGTATGATATCCAATACCCATTTGTCTTGGGTAATCAAATTCCAATTTTCCATGAAGAGTGCCAACCTTCCTCCCAAAGGAGCTGCCAGGCAAGAAGGATCTGGCAGCTGAAAAGGTAGGTCATTGGGCCTGTTTACGAAAGGACTGGCCCCTGCCCTCACCCGAAGATTGTGCAGGTGAACTCCCTGTTCTAGGTCTGAAAGAACTCTGAGCTCTGCCCCTACCACGTCTATATCTACCCCTAGACTGAGAATCATAAGAAGGATACGTCCACCCCTTAGCAGGCCAATTCCTACTAAACTTTGGAGGCTGTACTTGCAAAAAATCTTTAACAGCCTGCATGGACTTAGCCTTGTCTTCCATTTTCTTCAAGACTGACTCCACAGGTGAACCAAACACATCAGACTGTAAAGGAGCATCCAAAATCCTTGTCTTAACATGGTCAGATAAATTCTGATCCCTCAGCCATGCGTGCCTGCGAAGAACTGAACCAGTGGCAGCCACCCTAGACGAGGCCTGTACAGCATCAAAACCACATTGTAAAGAATGCTTACCCACCTGCTCTGAAACATGCACCAACTCTTGTAACTCTTTACACAATGCCTTCCGCCAGAGCATCCACCTTAGACTTCAATTGAGAAAGAAGATAGTTTTGATATTTCAACATATGAAACTGGCAATTCAAAGCCCTCATAGCTAGGGTAGAAGATGTATAGACTTTCTTTCCCCATCTATCCAAAGCTCTGGCCTCTATCTGGAGGAACCGGATTTTTTACAACAGAGGCCTTGACACCCTTAGGTCCCTGACTAACAGTTTCTGGGTCCGCCCTAGGACTCTTATAAAGATATTTATGAGCCTCAGGCACCCTGTAATACCTATCCGGTTTAACAGGAGCAGGAGGCAGAGAATCAGGATTAAGTGAAGCCTCTGCAAACACATCTTCCACAACATCCAGAACAGGAGGTATAGCCAAGGGCCTATGCTGGGGCAAAAGCAAAAATTCCCTAAGCCTTTTCCTGGAATCAGAGAAGTCCTGACCTTCCCACTTAAAATGTTCCCTCATGGAATGAAGAGTCTCTGAAAAAGAAAAATCCTCTGGAGGAGAAGCAGAAGGAGTCGAATCATCTGCATCAGAATCAGAATAAGGAGAGTACTCCTGCAAGTCTTCAGCCGAAGACTCAAACATCCGAAGCCTGCTCAAAACTCCCCAACTCTGGCTCCACCCTAGGCCTCTTATCAGGAGGGGGCAAAGAACCTCTAATCAGAGTAATCAAATCTTCAGCCATTTTAAGCATGTGCTTCTTGGGCACAGACCCTGCTGCACTAGGAGTGACACCAATAGAAGCTAAACCTGGCCTGCCTCTGGGAGAAGCCTTGGAAACAGAAGGAGAGGGCCTAACCACCCTAGGAAGGGAGGGGAGTACAGTAACTTGGGAAGCCCCTTCAGCCTGACCTGCCTCCTGAGAGGCCACATCCTGCAATATCAAAGTCTCCCCCTGGGACTCCAGAGAAGCCTCCGTCGGAACCACCGGTTCCACTGACGCCTCTAAAGAACCGGCGTCCGGAACGGACGACTCTTCTTGCCTGGGTTTAACTGCTTTGTCTTTGCGCTTCTTCGAAGAAGCGGGCGCCGGAGAATCCGACGGCATATTATAATCTCACCGCTTCCCGAAGACCAGCCTAGCACAATCTAACCTTCGCTTAATAGTGCGCTTATTGAACCTAGCACAAAAGCGACACCCAACAACGTCGTGCTCAGGCCCCAAGCAAGGAATACACAAAGAATGATAATCCCTATGCGGTATCTGTTTCCCACAAGAAATACAGTTATTCACTTTTTCTGACATCCGGTAAAACACTGAGGCAAGAAAAAACCAAAATATTCCCCAACGGGGTACTTGGCCAACTTTGATTCGGTCTGAAACTCCGAACTCGAAAAATTTCAGAACGCCGAACGGCACTTGCAACGCTGCTTCTGCATCGGACCATGCGGCAAAAAAGACTGGGGATATGACGTCGGTCATGTGCTTTTGTACCCTGACGTCCTGATGTCAGTTTTAAGCGCCTTGACCGACGTCAGCCTTATACTTTGGTATTCGGGCCGACCGAGGACAGTGGACTACCCATATGTAAGGACTGCAGCAATGTGAGATGAAGAACATCCTGTATTTAGCTGCACTGGAATGATTTGGAAAGAACACCGGAAGCTCTACGGATGGATTCCAAGTGGCATGGGAACAGACCTTGCGGACAAAGGAGGGATTAGTGCGAAGGGACAACCTGTCCTTATGAAAAATCAGGTAAGTGGGTTTAACAGACAATACTTGCAACTGTGACACCGTCTGGTCGACTCGATAGCCACCTGAAGCAAATTCTTCCAGGACAGGAATTTCAAAGGTGACGAATGGGAAAGAAAGTGCAGAGAAGTCAATTTAGACAACACAAAATTTAAATCCCATGAGGCAACAGGTCCTTGATAGGGGGTCTAAGTGGCACCTTGAAGGAAGGTTTTGCTCAGCTTATGCAACATCAGATTCAAATCTTGAAAACCTAGGTGAAAGTTTGAAATAGCTGCCAATTGAACTCTGATAGTGGCAGCTGCAGATCCCTGGTGAAAAAGCTCAGACAGGAATCCCAAAACCACCGGAATGGAGGCAGTGCAAGGGTTAACAGTTTCTCCACCCAGAGAATCTTCTCCATTTACTGGAATATAGTCTCCAAGTAGAAAGTTTATGAGAAGACGCAAGGATACGAGTCACAGAGGGTGATAAGTCATGAAGCCTGACTAGGGATGGAACTGGAGCAGCCACGCTGTCAAATTGATGGTATGTAAGGAGGGATGGAGCGAACTGGACATGTGAGTCAACTGACTAACTGAATGTAATGATTAAACAGATTCGGACAGCAATGAAAGTTTTTTTTCGTGTGATTCTGAGCAGGAAGTTAATGCATACAGTCCGTTAGACACAAGTAAATTGAAAAATATTAGTTTGTTTATGCCTCCGTGTAAAAATGTTAACATACAGAGGTTTAACAATGCTTTAAATATTATATTGGATAAAGAACTGAGAGATTTTGAAAGTACAGACAAGGACTACAATTTAACAAAGGAACAATGGATGAAGTTGCAAAGTACGAGTAGAATTGAAGATATAGTTTTTAAACATTCAGACAAAGGGGCAAGCTGGTGGTAATGAATTCTGGGGACTATTTAACAATGTGTATGGAACATTTAAACAATAGTGATTATTTATAGCAGGATAGATGAGATTTATTTGAAAGAAGTGGAAAATGCTTTTCAAGCTTTGTTAAAGAAAGGTATAAGATAACACTATTTTACAGATAGTGATGTAACTCGTAAAATTCTGATTAAGAACAGTAGGGTGGCAAAGTTTTTGTCTCCCCAAGATTCATAAAAATTTGGTACGACCACCAGGTCCACCCTACAGTGTCTGCTAATGTTTTTTTTACATGTAATCTTAGTTGCCTATTGCATGAGATTTTATTGCAAGCAGTGTTGAAGTTACCTTTCATTATAAAGGACTCCTTTGATTTTTTAAATAAAATAAAAGATATAGTATAGACCAGAGAAATGTATTTTATAACAGTAGATGTAGTGAGTTTATACACTAACATTTCTCATAATTTTGGTCTTGAAGCTATACTGTATTTTTTAGGTGAGAGTCCTAAAACACAATACATATTAGAATTGATAGAGTTTTGTTTAACACAATATATTTGAATTTAATGGTATTTTATATAAGCAGAAGATTGGAACAGCAATGGGGGCGGCTTTCGACCAAGTTTATGCAAATTTATTTATGGGTTTAGTTGAAAATATGTGTATTTATAGACATGAAATTTTTAGAAAATATGTAGTGAAATACTATAGATTTATTGATGATGTGATTTTTGTTTGTGAAGGTGGACAAAGTTTGTCATCTGAATTTATACAGTATTTGAATGTTAATAATTTTGGTATCAAAGTTTGATGACATTCAAATAGGAAGTCAAGTTAATTATTTAGATATAACACTGAAAGGGATAATAAAGCAGAAAATTCAGACTAGTATACATAGAAAGTTTAATCAAATAAATTGGAAAATGTTTGGTAATAGCTGTCATCCCAGTCACACCTTGGCAGCTATTCCTTATGGGGAGCTCCTTAGGATAAAAAGGCTTGGTAGTAATAGCAAACAAGCACAGGAAGAAGCACACGAAGTAGCCTCTATATTTATTGCTAGGGGGTATCAACAACAAGATGTACAAGAATGTTTTGATAAAACATATGGTAATGATAGAACAAAAACATATCAAATTTGATAATAGACATATAAAGATAACATATAAGAAGAGTAAACAAGATAAAGAAAAAATATTTTTTGTTACTAGATGTACAATTTTTTCCCATATAATGAATGGGCTGGTAAAACAGTATTGGAGACAAGTAAAGGAAGAAATTGAGTCACTAACAGAAGCGGATTTGATAGCATCTTATAAAAGAGGAAGAAATCAAGATTTTTTAGTGCATAGCATATATAAAAAAACCAAGGGATAATATACTGGTTAATATTAATATGGTGCGAATACCCTGTGGAAAGTTTTCTATTTGTCAGCATATTGTTACTAAAGTAGATAAAATAAAAGGAAAAAGTTTTGACACCAGAGGTACATACTCCTGTTTAAGCAGAGGAGTAATTTGTTATTTTTTGTTCATGTAGAAAATATTATATAGGTGAGACTAAAAGAACATTGGCAGATAGAATAAAAGAGAGCATGTAAGAGATGTCAAGAATAATAAAATTACGAGTCCTATAGCAGAACATTTTAATGATAAACATCAAGGAGATATAAAATGCATGAAGGTTACAGTGTTGGAACATATACCAATACAATACGGTAATGCAGAATTACAAAAAAATATGTTGAGAAAGAGTCTGTGTTAATAATGAAATATAATACATGGTTTCCTTATGGATTGAACAAAGAATGCAATTTGCAAAGTTTCATTTAGTTTTTTAGCTTTAATGGGTGTATGTCTTAATTGATTAATTGTTTGAATGATTTGAATGCTATATTTGGATATAAAAAGAGCTTGTTTTAACAGATGAATTTTTACTCTGTAAAGGCTGTGGCCGAGGCGCTAGAGAAATCTGTATTGTGGAATAAATTTTATTCACTGGTTTCTTTTCTTTGGTGGTTTACATGCGAGTCAACAGGTCTGGAAAAGGGTCCAGGATCCAAGGATCGACCAGAAGAGGCCCGAGGAAGGGGAACTAAACCTGACGAGGCCAGTAAGGAGCAATGAGGATAAGTTTGCTTCCAAGCAGTTTTGCTTTCTGAATAACCTTGGGAATGAAAGGAACAGGAGGAAAAGCATACAGGAGACCCAGGGGCCAATTGTGAACAAGTGAGTCTCTCAGCGACTCCCCTAGTGGGGTCATGAGGGAGAAGTAGCTGCTGCATTTGCCACTGATTGGACTGGCAAAGAGGTCGCAGCAAGGCTGTCCCCATCTGCAGAAAAACTGTTCCAGTGTTTCAGAGACCACTCGAGCCATAACGATCACCCTGCTGAGCTAGTCTGCCATCACACTGGTTGTCCCTGGAATGTACGTTGCCACCAGAAAATGCTGGGAAGCTGTCGCACATTTCCAAACTCGCATGGCCTGTCGACAGAGTGGGCAAGATCTGGTTCCACCCTGTTTGTCGATATACCATACTACAAACATGTTGTCCGATTGTATTGCAATAGTCACCAGAGGCAGGTCGTGGAGTGCTTACAAAGCCAGGAGCACCACCCTCATCTTCTTGCAAGATTGTCAGCAGAATGTGATGAGATAATTGGAGGTGCTGAAAAGACCACTGGGACGACAGGTACCACTGAAGAATTCTCATGTGTAACCTGAACAGTGGCACTAGTAATATGGTGGAAGTCATGGTCCCTAGAAGTTGCAGAATAATCTTGGCTTTGACCTTTCATAAGGGAAGTCTATGCCGAATTTAAAAAAGATTGTGCCCTTACGGCAGGAAGACGAGCCAACATGTACGTGTCTATCTCTGCCTATAAAAATCACAGATTGAGAGAGCAATAAGGCAGATTTTTCCCAATTTATAGGAATTCCCAGCTGGGCACAAAGCTGAACAGTAGCGGCCCTGGTCTGAAGAAGTAGATGCCTGGTGGGGGTGGTCAAGAGCCAGTATTCCAGATACTGAAACACCCTCGACGTCTTAGGTGAGCTGTCACCACTGCCATAACATTTGGTCAACACCCTGGGGACTGTGGTGAGGCCAAAGGGCAGAGCACGAAACTAGTAATGACTGGCTCCCAGCCGGAAGCATAGAAGACTCCTCAATGCCCTGCCCATTTTTATGTGATAATAGGCGTCTTGGAGATCTATTGAGCACATCCAATTGTCTTTCCCTAATAATTGTAGTATAGACTTATAATTGTAGTATAGACTTAAGCATCACTATCTGGAACTTGTCCTTTATTGGTTCATTCAATCTGCTGAGATCCAGAATAGGCCTCCAGTCCCCTGTATGTTTTGGCACTAAAAATAATCTGGAGTAAGTCCTGGATCCTATTTGGTCTGCTGGGACGGTTTGGATGACTGACAGCAAAGTACAGTTGTGTACACCTACCATAAATGTAGATGTTAGAGTGTCTTCACTGTTGCAGTCATAACTGTAGTCATAACTGTAGGGTGCTCCTGCCGGCAGGCAGCCCGAGGTCGGCCAGAATCCCAAAGTCTGGGTCCGGCGTCGGCTATACAAGCTAGTACCCTGACGTCAGTACGCTTTGGTACATAGCCCTCAGCAGACGCCATCTTCTCCAGCCTTTCTTGCCCTAGATGTCAGAAGTCCCCAATAAAACAAAAATGAATCCAACAAGGAAACACAAATACACCACAAAAAAGGAAAAGGAAGAAAAAAAAAAAGGGGGGATAGGAGGGAGGGAAACCCCGACTGCAACAGTGAAGACACTAACATCTACATTTATGGTAGGTGTACACAACTGCACTATGTTCTTCGTGTTTCACTGTTGCAGTCATAACTGTAGGGTGGAATCCCAAAGCAGAGTAAAAGGGGAGGAGGCTTTAGATA
This sequence comes from Protopterus annectens, assembly GCF_019279795.1. Lineage (NCBI taxonomy): Eukaryota > Metazoa > Chordata > Ceratodontiformes > Protopteridae > Protopterus > Protopterus annectens. Next base: position 76,813,637 of record NC_056730.1, on the reverse strand, counting down.
GAAGAAGGGGAGGCAAGAATACCCTGCAAAACAGCAGAGGCAAAGCCTGCCCTGGTCTTAGAAAACAGTGGGAGATTGTAGTGCTTGGAAAAAGTATGCATAGAACTCCAAGTGGCAGCTTCCAAGATATCCTTGGTAGGGACTCCTCTGAGGAAAGCTGTAGAAGTGGCAGCTGCTCTAGTAGAATGACTTCTAATGGTACCTGGAAACTGTTTCCCATGATGAGTGTAACAAAATCTGATTCCATAAGCAATCCATTTGGAAATAGTTTGTTTAGAAATAGGTTTTCCAAGAGAACTAGAGGCAAAAGAAACAAACAATTGATTAGACTTTCTGAACTCTTTAGTCTTGTCCAGGTAAAATCGTAACTGTCTGTGCACATCTAATGAATGCAAAATCCTTTCCCCTTTATTTTGAGGATTTGGAAAGAAGGTAGGAAGGTGAATTTGTCTGATTTAAAGCCACTTTCGAAATCACCTTAGGCATGAAAGTAGGATTGGTCCTCAAGGATACTCTGTCCTGATGGAAAATAAGGTATGGTTCCACAGCCATGAGAGCTTGCAACTCTGAGACCCTTCTGGCAGAGGTCAATGCTAATAAAAGAACAGTCTTCCAGGATAAGAACTTAATATCTGAAGATGCAGCAGGCTCAAAAGGAGGCAAAGTAAGTTTTTCTAAAACATAATTAAGATCCCAGGCAGGGACAGGAGGGGTCCTGGGAGGCCAAATTTTTAGCCCCTCTCAAGAATTGCTTCACCAAAGGATGGGAGAAAACAGGAGGATCAGAACTGAAATGCGCAGAAATAGCAGAAGCATGAATCTTAATGGAAGAAAAGGAAAGTCCTTTAGATAAAAGTTCTGAAAGGTAAAGCAAAATAGAAGAGAGATCAGGAACCAGAGGATCCGAGCCTCGGTCCTGCATCCAAATACAAAACCTCTTCCATTTAGAGGCATAGGATTTCCTAGTGCTAGGCAGTCTAGCTTCCAAAAGAACATCCAAAACTTGTTTGGGAAGAGTAGAGGAAATCAAATTCCTTTGAAGAGCCAAGCTGCCAGGCAAAGGGTCTTGAGGTTGGGATGTAGTAACTGACCCTGATGCTGGGACAAAAGCGAAGGGTTCAGAGGGAGAACCAAGGAGGCTCCAAGAACAGGTGCTTTAAAGTTGGATACCAAAACTGTCGAGGCCAATTTGGAGCAATCAAGATGAGGAACTTGGGCTTGTCCTGTTTTATCTTCAGTAATACCAGAGGTAGTAGAGGAAGAGGAGGGAAGGCATATGCTGAAAGGCTTCTCCAGCTGAAGGACAGGGCATCCACTCTCCCAGCTGTTTTGTGGAAGGACCTGGTGCAAAAGCGAGGCAGCTGATTGAGATGGGATGCAAACAGATCCATCTGGGGACATCCCCAAACTGCAGTAATCCTGTTGAATAAGTTGGTGTCTAGCATCCATTCGTGAGGATCTGAAATGTTTCTGCTCAGGCTGTCTGCCAAGAGATTGTTTCCCTGGAATGAATTGAGCCTGGAGATGTAGTTTCAAATTTAGAGCTGTGTCCCATAAAGCCATAGCTAGTCTGCAAAGGGGGTATGAATGAGAACCCCCCTGCTTGTTGATGTACCACATGACCGTGGTGTTGTCTGTGCGAATTAGCAGAGGCCCTGGTTGCAAAAGGTTCTTGAAGGCGAGAAGGGCATTTTGAACTGCCAACATTTCCTTCAGATTGATGTGCCAGTGAAGATGGTCCTTTGTCCAGGTTCCCTGCTGGCAATTGTCTAGAAAGTGTGCTCCCCAAGCATAATCCGAGGCGTCCGTGGTTAGGATTTGAGTAGGTTGAGGAAGACGAAAGGCTTTCCTTCGTTTAAAGTGCATACCCTGGACCACCAGAGGAACTCCCTCTGGAGGCGGGGGATCAGAGGAATCAGAATATCCAGATCGTGGTGATGCTGTGACCATACACTTTTCAGATACCATTGAAGCTTTCTCATGTGAAGCCTTGCGTTTGGAATCAACAGAATGCAGGAAGCCATGTAGCCCAGAGCCTGCACAGAAAGGTCCAGAATAGGTCTCCATGAGTTTTGTTTTCTGGGAACTAGAAACAGTCTTGAATAAAAACCTTTTCCCATCTCCAAGAGTGGAACAGGCTCTATGGCTCTCATGGCCAGAAGAGCATCCACTTGAATTAAGGCCTCTGACCATTGATGTTTTGGCAGATCTGGCCAACCGTGAGCCCCTGGCAAGGTGTGAAAATGGAATTTGTAACCTTTTAACATCACGTCCAATACCCATCTGTCCTGGGTAATAAGAGTCCAATTTTTGTAAAAAAAAAGACAGTTTTCCTCCGAGAGGGGCATCCAGGTGAAGGGGTCCTGTAGCCCAACCGAGAGAGTCATTGAGCTTGCTTTCTTTGAGATTGGGATCTGTCTTCTCCCCTTCTAGGTGAAGAAGCAGTCCACTGTCTAGATCTGTAAGAGGTCTGACCTTGACCACGACCTCTGGAGCGCCTATATCTTCCCCTTCGAGGCCTGTCAGACGTGGGAAAGGACCAATTTTTAGAGGGCCAATTCCTGGAAAATCTAGGAGGCTGAACTTGCAAGAAATCTTTTACAGTCTGCATAGACTTTGCCTTTTCTTCCATCTTTTTAATAACTTCCTCAGCCTTGGATCCAAAAAGAACATCATGTTGAACAGGGGCATCTAATAACTTAGCCTTAACCTGTTCAGGTAAACTTTGTTCACTAAGCCAGGCATGTCTCCTGATAACAGTACCAGAGGCTGCAGCCCTGCAAGAAGCATCCAAAGCATCAAAACCACAAAGTAAACTATGCTTGTTCACTTGTTCAGTAGCATGCAAGACATCCTGAAGTTCCTTATCCTCTGCACAAGCAGGAAGGGAAGCAAGCTTTTGCTTTAAAACAGACAATAGAAATTGCTGATACTTAAACATATGAAATTGGCAATTTAAAGCCCTTACAGACAGGGTAGCAGAAGTATATACCTTTCCCCCCCCCCCCTGTCTAAAGCACGAGAATCCTTCTCAGAGGGAATAGGATTTTTAGAAGTAGCAACCTTAGCAGCCTTAGAGCCCTGAGAAATAGTTTCAGGATCCGCAGAAGGGTTTTTAAATAAAAATAAATGAGTCAGGAACCCTATAAAATCTATCAGGCTTAGAAGGAGCAGGAGGCATGGAATCAGGATTCAAATTAGCCTCAGAAAAAGCATCATCTACAATGTCCAAAACAGGAGGGATAGCTAAAGGCCTATGCTGAGGAAGAAGAAATTCCCTAAGCCTCTTCTTGGAAGCAGAATACTCCTGTCCTTCCCAATGAAAATGTTCCCTCATCTCATGCAAGGTTTCCCCAAAAGAGAAATCCTCAGGCGGAGAGGCAGAGGGTAAAGAGTCCTCAGCATCCGAATCCTCATAAGGGGGAAAGGAATAGTCCTGATCTGAGGAAGAAACAGAAGATACAGAAGCCTGGTCAGAGGAATCCAGAGTAACATCATGTCGAGGCCTTTTTTCAGGAGGGGGGTGAGAACCCCTAATCATTGTAAGCAAATCTTCAGCCATCTTTAATAATTGCTTTTGTGTCTTGGGAGTGGATTCAGAAGCAGCTTGAACAGGAGCTTTAGACTTAACAGGAGTCTTTGTCTTTGCCTTTGAAATAGTGATGCGAGTAGGCCTGAAAACCCCCTCAGAAGCCGGTACCTGCACAGCGGTTGCGGACCCATCTGAAGGAGCGACGTCCGAAGGTCCTGCAGCAGTTAAAATAGTGGGCCTTGATGGCTCCCCATGGGAGTCCGTATCGGCCATCGGTTCAGAAGTGGCGGACGACAGGGGCTGCAAAAGCGCCTCACTGACGACAGCCGAACTGGACGCTGGCTCCAGCTGCAACGAGTCCTGTTTGGACCTCGGAGGCCTGTCTTTGCGCTTCTTTTGAACTCCGGTAGTGTCCGACGACATTCTATAATTGAAGCGTCTGCCAAAATAATTTAAAGCCCAATCGTACCTGCGCTTGATAGTACGAGAGTTGAACCTGGCACAGAACCGACAACAAGAAACGTGGTGGTCAGGGCCTAAGCAAGGTAGACAGTAAGAGTGGAAATCTTTATGAAGTATTTGTTTCCCACACGCTATACAATTATTAACTTTTTCTGACATCTGAGGAACAAGAAAAAGATTCCCCAACGGGGTACTTAGCTTTGAGAAGAGAAGTAAGAACTTCGGACCGACAACAACAAAATAGGCTGTTCAAAAATCGCCAGCCAACGACTTGCGAGCTGCTTTCCACCGCACGGCAAGAAAGACTGGAGAAGATGGCGTCGGCTGAGGGCTATGTACCAAAGCGCACTGACGTCAGGGTACTAGCTTGTACAGCCGACGCCGGACCCAGACTTTGGGATTCTGGCCGACCTCGGGCTGCCTGCCGGCAGGAGCACCCTACAGTTATGACTACAGTTATGACTGCAACAGTGAAACACGAAGAACATCTTGACCTCCACAGTTGCCTGATCCCTGTGACTGGGTGGAACATCCGGGATATTCTCTGGAACAAAAGGTGAAAGAGAAAGGGGTATAACAACCTTTGGTAATTCTTTGCACCCACTTGTCTTGAGTGATACCCAGCCAGTCTTCTTGGTACAAAGAAATGCGATCCCCGACCGGCCCCAGAGAAGCCCAGTCGGGCCCCACATCAGGAGCGCTGGTAAGGCCGGCCCCGAAAGAAATCGCGACCTCCCTGGTTTTGCGGACCGCCCCTGCCTCTAGGACTACGTCTACCATTTCCCTCCTCTGCCTCAGGAGTAGTCACCCTGTGCATCCTGAAAAAACCTCTGGGACTTCTTGAACCACATTTTACCTCTCCTCTGACCATTGGGGTATAGTCCAGAGGGAACAGTAAAACTCACTCCCATGGCAGTGTTTTCCTTCTTGCTCGCACCGGGTGAGTGTCTCCTTTACCTTGGATCCATACAAGGAGGATCCAAAGGGGGCACTGGTAAAGGTAGACTTGAACAGTTCTGCAAAGTTACACAAACGCATCCAGGAAGGACACCTCAGGGAAATTCCTGAACCAGTTTGTTCTACTCGCTCCATCAGCTGCATAAGAAAAGTCACATGGAAGAGTTGACTATACAGTTCAAAGTGGACAACATGGCAGAAATCTAGTCAGAGACTCCCCCAGTACATGTACCTTGTACAGAACCTCCTAACTATCTCTATGAAGTCTCATGAAGTCAGTAAGGCAGTTCAGTGATTTGAGGGTAAATGCCACTGAACTAAAGATATGCTCCCCGTATCTGTCAGTCATTCAAGACTCCTTATTTGGCGGATGAACAGAAGTCTCAGCCAGCTCCTTCTTAGTGGCTGCCTCCACCACCATGGCATCTACGGGAACACCTTTAGACAAAAATCGTTCTCCGGAGGGGCAGAAAGAAACTTACACTGTCTCCTGGAGACTGGCTCCACGGCATCAGGAGTATCCCACACCTTTCGACTAACGAGCTCCATCAGTTCGTCGAAAGGTGGAGACACCCAAGAGGCTGAAGGTTGAGACCAGGAAGCCTTCAGGTTCACCGACTCATCAGAAAGGGTAACAGTGGGCCAGCAGCACCTCTGCTTAAGGATTTCCAGCATGTCTATGAAGGAGACAGAGGACAACTTGGGGGACCCTTCTGACTAAGTCAGACACTTATCCTGGGAGTTTACATGCTTCCTCTTACATGTCTCTCTTCCATGGGGGCTCCCTCAGGACATTCCGGGAAGGTCTCGGAAAAGTGGGGGCCACCAGTCGGTGGCTCCTGAGGCTGAGGGTCTCTGCTGTCCATGGAGGTGGTAGGAGCCGAGACAGAAGTAGGTGCTTTAGGGGGAAGAGTGCCGGTACCTCTGGTAGGAGCTGATGATTGGGACAGCACACTCGTCTCAAATGCCGACCTCTTCGGCTCCGAAGACCTCCCCGGCTCCAAGGATGCTGCAGACCCAGAGCTGTCTGCTCAGAGATAGACTGGGTCTGAACTCACCCTAGCCGAAGCGCCGATAGGAAGACTCTAAACTGAAGTTCGGTTCCAAGCATCCCTGTCAGGGCCGAATGGTGAGCTTCGGTCCCTAGACACTACGGATGGTACAGAGTGTCGGAGCAGAACTCTGCTCCGAAACAGCCACAGGGGGAGCTGGAGCCGAAGGTTCCACCAGTGGTACCAAACACTCCTGCTCCGAAAGACCGGTATGGCTATGAGGAGGAATGATCACAGAGGGCTGAATGGACTTGAGTGGCTCCGGAACAGACAGAGTTGGAGCCAAAAGCAATTTAGGCAAATCAGATCACTTCAACAGTCGCAGCACTACCTTCGCCACATCTTCCGATAAACTCCTGGAAGACATGGATGACTGAGTAAGAGAGCGGGATCTCCAAGGTATCGGAGATTTCAAAATTAAGGAAGCCGGTAGAGGATCCATAGACTGGCTCCGAGAAATAGTCTTGGTGGTCGGCTCCGAAATACTTGGAACCGACCTTGTAATCAAAATACTGCTCTCAGTCAGCACCGAGGGCTGTGGAGCCAATGTGTCAGTGGACTTGTCTGATTTTGTGATCTTAAGAGGAGGCTCCGAGACACCAGCCGGGGAGGGCCTCAGAGGATTTAGACTTTCCCTTAGTGGATTTTGAAAATGAGGATGAGCTAGACATCTTCCGCAAAGGAAGGTTTAAGACGACCTTTTGGGATGAGCTTGTTCTTCCTCTCCTGCAACACCCTAGGACTAAAAGTATGCCAAAATAAATATCCCCTGTAAATGGATGGCCCCCAAACAGCAAATGCAGTTACCATGACCATCCATTATGGACATTTTTGAGAGCACTCAATACATTTTTTAAAGCAAGATGGCTTATGATCCTTACTCTCTTTGGACATTCTCACAGAAAGGACACACACAGACAGAAAAGGGAGGACGACTAGGTCCTCTAATTTAAATGGGCCTAGGCCTACAGGAAGGAAACAAAGAAACTAGGTCTTCAACTAAAGCAGACCTAGAACGTTATAGAAAGTATAGAATTTCACACAAACAGTAATATCAGCAAAACAAGCAGGAATCCGCAAAAAAACTCAAACTTATGCCAAGAACTCTCAGAACGCAGTTCTGTTAAATGATAGCAAATCCAACAATGCTAACCAATTAACAAACGGGAAACCGTCAAAAAGACTAGACTATCCTATAAACACAGAGTCTAACAGTGCGCAAAAGGTGCCTACAACTACTAATTCCATGAGTATACGAAAACCAGCATACAGGATACCAATGCTAAGCCAAAAAAGGCCAAAGATTGCACCAAATGGCGCAAGTATAGGCCAACTACACTAATATCAGCTAAGCTAACTGATTAACAATAAAGCAGCAACAGTTTTTACTATTTTAAGCTAAACAGAGCCAAATTTTTTTTGGAAAAAGTTAAAGTAAATGGAACACTTGGCCAGAGCCAAAGAGAAGCACAACGGAACTTATCGATGCAGCAAATGAGACCTAGGGATTCTACTGGTGCACCATGGGATACCTACCTAGCCACAAGCCAGCTAGACTTCCAGCTTGTAAATAGGCAGAGTCAGAGCAGAGGATCAGCTCCGATCCCATATGTAAGAAGGAAGGTGAGGACTACAGATCATAGGTGCGTCTCTCGTGGATATGATGCTAGTGAAGTTGACAATGTTGTATGGGGAACACAGAGTTACAGAGAAAGAGGGAAAAGGCTTATTTTTTGGCAGGTCATTGGGGTAATGAAATCTTACATATGGATAAAGCTGTTGTAAAGTTACCAATTATTTACTCCAGCAATACTGCTGGAGTGAAGAGTGTTTTAATGAAGCATTGGAATACATTTATTGACCAACAGACAAATCAAAAGTGGGCAATAAACAGACTTTTGTTTTTAAGCAGAAAAAGTCATTAAAGAAGAAATGTTATCCTAGAGGGTTAGATTCACAGATGGAATCAAAGGATGTTTTTGAAACCCATCCATGTAAGAAATGCAAGTATTGCAAGTTTATACATACTTCAAATAGGTTCTCTCATCCTGATACAGGAAGGGTGTTAACTTTCAGAGTAACAGCCACTTGTAATACTAGCCATATAGTTTTAGCCCACTTTACAGCCTGCCCAGCCTTCTACATATGTAAGACTGATAGAAAGTTTACAGACAGAATAAGAGAACATATTTACAACATTGAGATCAGTACCAATACTCTGGCAAAACTCGTTATACAAAAGGGCACAGGCCATAGTTTTAAGTTTTTAGCTATTGACAATTAACACCTAGTGTAAGGCTGGGAGATGTAAGGGATATAAGTGAAACAAGTGAGAGGAGATGGATCATTAGAATGAGGGCAAACAAGGGTAGTGGACTGAATGACACCCACAATGTTAAGTTTGGATTTTATTCGGTTTTATATATGAATTTTTAGTACTGTAGTACTTCACTCGTGATGTATAGAATTTTTGATTGTTGTAGGTTTTTAAAAAGGGGAAAGGCTCAAGTGTATTCTTTGATGAAGCAGTAGTGATTACTGTAAAGTGCTCACAATAAACTTGGATTACTTGAACACTTTGGACTGTTTTGTGCTGAATAGCTACATATGCTTAAACATTTGCTGTAGTTTGGTTCACATTCCTACTTTTGCTACAAGGAGGTTAAAATAGTTCATGACTGATTTAACTCAGATTATTGCACAAAGTTATTATGCTGTCGACTTCATGACATTAAACAGAACGCTATAAAGTGGAAAAGGCTGGTAAAGAAAATACTGGATGGGCAATGTTTGAAAGACAGCTATATACAAATACGGTGAAAAAAGTTCAAATACATTTCAGTCTGACCATTAATGGCAGACCATGACGAAAGTCAAACAAGTTTAGTATGTAAACTCCACAGATGAAGCATCTTCCAAGACGCACATTTCAAATTGGAGACATTTTTTAAAGCAAGGAATGTAAAAATTCTAACAGGAAACAAAAATGTAAGTTACCCTGTAACCATATCTTGCAGACCTTAAATGAAGGTCAAAAGAAAAAAAATTCCAAACATTAGAGAGACCTTGGCAAAGTGAAGATAATAAAAATGCGGCCACTGTAAAACTGTCACAACAGCAGAACTAAAATGGTGGGGTGGTATGGTGCCCAAACTCACACCAAATGTTTACATGAAAAAAGTAGTCTTACCATAATGTTCCATCTCTGTGTTGTAGATCTTCATTCATTCATTACTGTTAGGACTTCGGTTCCGTCCTCGGAACCAACATAGCTGTTAGCAATCTCGCCCCAGCCAAAAACACTAAGACCTATCCACAATGCCCCTCAGTCTCTTCAGATCAAGTGTGCCCACCATTACAGTATAGAAGTAACAGTGATAGCAGAAGGCTCAGTCTGAGCAGATACTTTAATAAGGAAATCCTGAAGTACACCAGCAGTCCAGGCAGGGGGAAGGAGGGCAGGAAGTAATGAATAAAGATCTACAACACAGATGAAACGTTATGTTAAGACGTAACTATCTGATGGAAATTTTTATTCATTCATTACTGTTAGAACAGAGTCCACAGCTATTTGATTCATGGGTGGCCCCCAAGGAAGAACATTCCTGAGCACCATAGAACCAAAAGATGCTCGACCCTGGAGGCCAAATCCAATTTGCAATGAGTGATAAAGGTATGAGGTCTTGCCCAAGTTGCTGCTGTGCAGATATAATCCAGAGAGGCTCTAGAATGAAAAACCACTGAAGTAGCCATCAATCAAGTAGAGTGAGCCTTTATTTTAGAAGGTAAGGAAACAGTTCTGACAGTAGACAGAAGTAATGGCTTTCTGAGCCAAGAAGATAGTCATTTTGGAAACAGGCTTACCCAATCTCGGTCCTGCAAAGGCCACAAAATTGATCAGTTTTCCTGAAAGATTTAGTTTTGTCCAAGTACAAGCAAAGTTGCCTATGAACAGAGTATGCAGAAGGTATTCCCCTCTATTTGGATGGTGAGGAAAGAAAACCAGTAGGTCAATACATTAATGGAAAACCCAGAAATGACCTTGGGCAAAAAGGAGGGGGCAGTATGTAGGGAGACACTTTCCTTATGAAAGATCAAGTAAAGTCTCAACACTCGAGGCCTGCAACTCAGATGCTCTTCCTGCTGAGGTAAGGGCTACTAGGAGAGATTTCAAAGACAAAAATTTTATATCCCAGGAGTTAGAAGGCTCAAAGGGAAGATGTTAACAACTGAAGCACCAAAGTCAAGTCCCATGGCTGTATAGCAGGCTTGACTGGAGGTTTAATATGTAATGCTCCTTTCATGAAGGTTTTACACAGTCGGTGCGACATAACAGATAATTGTCAATTACATTATGAAAATTTGCAATAGCTGCTAAATGTACTGCAATTGTCGATGCTGAAGCTCCTGCATGCAACAGGGTAGTCAGTTATTGCAGGATCTTCTGAATAGGCATGGGAAAGGGATGCATGTTATGTTCTTTGGCCCATCTAGAGAAGGTACAGTTGTGTACACTTACCATAAGTGTAGATGTTAAGAGTGTATTCACTGTTGCAATCACATTTTGGGTAATCCTCCCAGGGGTAGCCCTCAGTCGGCCCAAATACCAGAGGATTAGTATTTTTGCATCGGTTGCTGACACTCCAGGACTGAAGTCAGGTAGTTAGTGGTAAAAAAAACAGGCAGCAGATGCCATTACATCAGTTTTTCTTGCCCTGTCAGGAGCCCCCAATAGGGAGCTAGGTTATGATGGAGGAACACCACCAGAAGTAAATACCAAATTTCCTTCTAAGGTGAAAGAGAAAGACACCGGGGGATGGAGAGAGGGAAACCAGGACTGCAACAGTGAATACACTAACATCTACATTTATGGTAAGTGTATTTAACTGTACTACGATTAGTGTTTCACTGTTGGTCATCACATTTGGGTTGATTCAAATAACTGAAGAAAAGGTTGGAGGCAGTCAAGTAGACTGGGGGCTGGCTAGGATGCCCTGCAAGACAGCAGTGACAAGGCCTGCACTGGATTTGAAGAAGACAGGCAGGTGGTAATGCTTGGTGAAGGTATGAACAGATGTCCATGTTGCAGCCTCCAGGATGTCCCTGGTGGGGACCCCTCTGAGAAAAGCTGCAGAGGTGGAGGTTGCTCTGTGGAATGTGTCCTGACCCTCTTTGGGGGTTGTTTCCCGTGCCATTTGTAGCAGAAATGGATGCAGTGTGCTATCCATTTGGAGACTGTTTGGATATGTCCTTGGCCTTGCCCTCTGGCTCATACAGCGAAGCTGACTAGCAACTGATCAGTTTTTCTAAACTATTTAGTCCTGTCCAGGTAGAATATGAGCAGTCTCTGCACATCTAGAGAGTGCAGAAGCCTTTCCCCCTTGTTTTGCGGGTTAGGGAAAAGGGTGGGCAAATGAATGGACTGGTTGAAAGCCACACTGTGCACCACTTTAGGCATGAAGGATGGGTGAAGTCCCGAGGGAGAACCTGTCACCATGGAAAATAATGAAGGGCTCCACAGCCATAAACGCTTGTAGGTCTGACATTCTTATAGCTGAAGTGATTGCCAGAAGCAAGGCTGCCTTCCAAGAGAAATTTGAACTCTGCTGAAGCTGCAGGTTCAAAGGGGGGCAGGGTGAGCTTTTCCAAAATAAAGTTTAAGGTCCCAGGCTGGGGTAGCAGCTCTTTTGGGTGGCCTTCAGTTATTAGCCCCTCTTAGGAACCGTTTGATGAAAGGGTGTGAGAATACCGGTGGCTCTGTGCAGAAATGAGCAGAAATTGCTGAGGCATGTCTGCCAGGTAATCCAAGATGAGAGGTAGTGGGCGCAGTGCTGTTCCGGTTCCCTTACCCTGGATCCAGGAGCAAAACTTTTCTACTTGTCAGCATAGGATTTTCTAGTACTGGGGCATCTGGCCTCACATATAACGTCTAGAACTGGTTTGCTTTGTCTGGCAGCTTGAGGAGAGGTCAGGGAGTAAGCCAGGCTGCCAGGTTGAGGGGTCTGCAATTGGGGATGCATGAATTCTCCATTCCTCTGGGTCAGGAGTGTTGAGATCTGAGGTAGGTGCCATGCTGGCAGGGGTGACAGGCTGCGCAGCATTGGGTACCAGTGCTGACATGGCCAGTCTGAGGCAATCAAGACTGTCCTCGTTTTTTCTTTCCTTATTTTGAGCAGTACCCTTGAAATGAGTGGCAGAGGGGGGCAATGCATAGACAGAGGTTTGCAAACTGGAAGGACAGAGCATCCACTTTCCAGGCCTTGCTGTGAGGTACCCTGGTGCAGAATTTGCTGCGCTGATTGGAGTGGGAGGAAAACATTTCTACTTTCGGGGTGCCCCATTTCTGGGTTACAAGGATGAAGGTTCTGAGGTCGAGCAGGTTTCTGCTAGAGTTGTCTGCTAGTGAGTTTAAAGAGCTTGGCAGGAATTGCGCTAACAGGTGTAGCTGCATGGCTGAAGCAGAGTGCCAAACTGTCTTGGCGAGCCTGCAGAGAGGATGAGTGAGTCCCTCCCTGCTTGTTGATGTACATCACTGTGGTGGTCTGTTTTGATCAGTAGAGGCCCCAGGGAGAGTAGGGGGGGTCAAAGCTCAGTGCGTGCTGACCAGCTACCATCTCTTAAGTTGATGTGCAGATGTATTTGATTTGGGCTCCATTGGCCCTCGATGCACCTGCAGTCCAAGTGAGCACCCCAGGCATAGTCTGACACATCTGTGGTGAGGGTCTGGGCGGTGTGGGGTTGTGAGAAGGGAAGCCTCTTGTTGTGGTTGCATGCTGCTGCCCACCAAAGAAAATCTTTCCATAGACAAGGTATCATTGGTATAAGAGTTTCCCAGTCTTAAGAGTGCTGACACCAAAGCCTTTTTAGGTACCATTGTAGTTTCCTCATATGCAGTCGGGCATATGGAATGAGTAGAATGCAAGAAGCCATGAACCCTAGAGCTTGCAGGACTTTCCTTGCGGATAACTGGGTTCTGGTGGCTAGTTGAGAGAAGTAGCCTGTCAGGTACGCTTGTTTTTCTGGAGTAAGGAATGCCAACTGGGATGCTGTGACCAGGCTTGCTCCCAGGAATACAATTCTGTGTTTGGGGACTAGTTTTGGTTTCTTTCTGATGATAGTATACCCCCAGGGAGGTCAGTAGGTCCCTTACAAAGGTCAGCTGCTGAAGCACCTTTTCCTATCTGCCTGAATCAGGCAGTAGTCTAAGTATGGGTATATTTGTCTGCAAAATGCAATGGCAGGAGCCAGACATTTTATGAAAACTCTGACAGCAGTAGATAAGCCAAAGGGAAGTGGAGAGAATTGAAAGCATAGATCCTGCCCTGAAATGTGCGTACTTCCTGCACGATTCCCTGATTGGGATGTGGAGGTAGACCTCTTAGGTCTAGGGTGGCTAACCAAGCATCCTCAAAGCATAGGAAGAAGCTGCTGGTGGGTGAACAATTTTAATTTTGGTAGAATGGAAAGATAGAGAATGTGCCCTCTTTTCTGGGTACCAGGAGTCTTTAGTAGAAACCTTGGCCTATCTGTTCAACAGGAACATGCTCTATGGCCCTCATGGAGAGAAGGGAAAGGACTTGCTTTTTGGCCTCTGCTCACTGATTTGGAGGAAGATCTGAGAACCCTTTTTGGTTGTCAGAGTTTGGAAATAAAATTTTTATCACTGGGAGACTGTTGAGGACCCAGCAGTCATTGGTATTGGTGACCCAGGTGCCTGCGTGGAAGTAGAGTTTTCCATCTTTGTGGTAATGCATGTCCTGGAGGTCTAGTTGTCCTTCCCCAGAAAGGGGAGAATGAACTGTACCATGGCCATCAGGAATTTTAGAGGTTTGATGAATTTGCTTAGTTAACAGAGATACAGGATTGGTCTCCAGTCCAGTCTTTTTTGGCACTAAAAAGAACCTACAGTAAAAGCCAGATCCCTCTTTAGTCTGGTTGGAGGACTTTCTTAGCAGCTTTTTGATTTCTAAGGCTGCGACCTCCCTCTGACCAGGTGGGACATCGGGAATTCATTTTACAGGTCTGGGAGTGAAGTCAAAAGGGATACTATAGCCTCTGGATATTATCCTCTGCACCCACACATCTGTTATGAGTTGCCAGACCTGTAGGTGCAGGGTAAATAGACCCTCAACTGCTTCCAGAGGAAAGCAATCTGGGAGCTGTTCAGCACTGCTGGAAGGGTTGGCCAGAAAAGCAATCTCTAGCACCCTGGTTACGCAGACCCCCCCTTCTTCCCCGAAAGGGGCATTTTCCAGATGAGTTGCCCCTTCTGCCCTGGGGGGATTTGCTCATCACGAAAAGATCCTTGGGACTTAATGAACCACAATGTTCCTCCCCTCCAATTCATGGAGTATGACTTCTAGGGGGTGGAAAAACATATCCCCACAGCAGACTAGGTCTTTCCATCCTCACTACGTAAAATTATTGGGACCAAAAAAGGAAGATTAGTCAACAAATGCATTGACAAAGGAAAAAGGGGTCTGGGAAGTCTCACAAATGCATCCAAGAATGTCTTCTCATAACTATATCCGATGCGGCTGCTCGAGCTGCCCCCTCTGTAGTGTGAGAACTCAAGCGCATCAAGGAGTTAGAGATGGATTCCAAGGTAGCCAGTTGAGAGGCAACAGTATCACACATCCTCAGGCAGTACCTCAGCCAAAGAGGCAGACATTTCTGAAATTATGTCATTTTGGAGTAGTGTGCCAGGTAATTCAGTGCTGGATGGCAAAGGTCGCTGAAGCGTAGGTCAGCTTCCCCAGTCTGTCAATAGCCAGTCTCCCTGTTCGGGGGATGAACAGTGGAACTTTCTTCCGCCAGTTCCTTCTTGGTGGCCGCCACCATGACCATGGAGTCTACTACCAGTTTGGACCAATTGGGCTTGTTTTCTGGGGTGGACAAGTTTATCTGGCCTACAGGGGACGGGTTCTTTTTGTCCAGGGCCTTCCAGGCAGGCTGCACAGCAAGTAGAATGAGCTCATTTGCAGGTGGAGTAATCCGAGAAGTAGATGGCTGAGCACGAAAAGCCTGCAATAACACCAATTCCGCCGAAGGGTGGTTTGAGGATCTCGAGAATGTCTCCAAATGAGACCTCTTCCGGGGGAGACCGTGGGGACCCTTCTCCCTCATCACAATCAGTCTTCAGTGATTGATTCCTCAGTGGAATCATGACTCTTCCTCTTGTAGAGTTTCTTCCAGGGTGGCTCCAGAGTGGGAATCTGAGGATGACTCAAGAGAAAGGGTTCCCTTGGAGGGGCAAGTCTTACAGCTCCTGTGCTAGAAGTTCCAGAGTAGGAAGGTGAAACAGCTGCAAGCTAGAAGGGGAGTTATGGTTACGATGCCAATGGTGTCAACTGCAAACCTGTTGAGGCAAGGACACTCTTCCATCACCTGGAAAGAAGGCCCACACAAGGAGGGTTGGGAGCCCAGAACAGAGAATGACTACCTCGGAACTGGGGCCCGCCTCCAGGTGAGGAGCTCCGAGAGCACTAGACACTGCCGGGAGAGCAGTGGTTGCAGACGGCGCCACATGGAGAGAGAAGAAAATCTGCACTGAACTAGGTGCCACAGTGCAGACAGCCCAATCACTGCTCTGAGAGTGGCCCAGTTCAAAGGAGCAGTGGCGCCAAGAGTTGTGTGCCGACAGGGAAATCTTTGCTGTGGGTGCAGAGAGTATGTACCGGGATGACCATCTGTACCGAAGTCTCAAACCCGGGTGGAGGTCAGAGGAGGACAGAGAGGAGAATACGCCGTAACAGCTTCCAGAAGTGGGAGGGAAGACCTAGTCTGGGTGGTTAATCCTCTAGCTACCAGAAGCTGGTCCACAGCCCTCACTACATCCTGTTCCGAAAAACTCCTGGTGGATCTGACAGACACTGCCGATGGGGGGACTAGTACCCCAAGAAAAGGACTAAATTGCTGTCCCAAAAGAGGGGTCATAAGGAGAATATCTAGTCCTTGGAAGGTGCTCGAACTTCGGAACTGAAGGAATCATTACCAGAGGGGGCCATGTAAGAAATCGGCACTGTGGCCAAGGAAGGTGCCGATGCAGGTACAGTAGTCAGGGCCTGTGTCACAAAGTCAGCACCGCAGGGGATGGTGACAAGGTCAGTACAGTGGAAGAGTCTAATCAAAATCAAGGACTGCACCGAGGGAGAAGACAGGGACACGCCAAAGTTACCTCCACCAACGGCACGGGAGAAGCCTGGTGGCAACTCCATTCAGTGGACGATGGGGATGTCTGAACCAAAAGACTCTCCTTATGACTTAATGTTATGTTTAGTAGGGGGCGAGACCTCCCATCCCAGAAATCCTCCAAAAAGGGTGATTTTAGAATTCCCTTAAGGATAAGTTTGTTCTTGCGTTAAGCCAATGTACAGATGCTGAATCTAGAACAAATGTCACAAGAAACATTAAGGTAGTCAACTCCCAAGCAGTAAACACACCGGGAGTCACAGTCAGACCTGGACAACTTACGCCCACACTTATCACATTGTTTGAAACCAAGCTTGGCGTTACCCACCATAACACACAAACTATATAACTAACAAGATGAAAAAAAGCACTTTTTTTTTTTTTTTTTTTTTAAACAGACAAGGGGAAAAAGTACCAACAATGGTACTAAGAAATAGCAAAGGTAAGAGAAAGGCCTACTAAGGCAGGGAGTGAGGGAGAAGTACCAACGATGGTATTAGAGAACTACCAAAGGTATTAGGTAGGGCTTAGTCAGGAAGGAACAAAGTAGAGATAGGAAATAACTTTAGACAAGAAAAAAAACTATCTTGCAACACAGAGTCGAGAAAAAACAAAAAAAAGCTAACAGCTGAGAGAAGGCTTGGCATGTTTGATGAGGAATGCAGCAAACGAGATCTAGAGACTATGAGAGGGGCATTGCGAGTAGGTCTTAGCTGAGAGTTTTTGCTGGCGCAAGCTGGGTAACGGCTGTGTCAATTCAGAGGACAGAACCGAAGTCCTAACATTAAGGAATGAATAAATATTTACATCAGATGTAAACTTACTTTGCTCCGAGTAGAGGGTTTCAGATAAATCTTCTCACTGTAGAGTCCTATCAACTATAAATGGAACTGCAGAAGAGACTAATAAAAAATCTGCCAAATGAAGGCATGACAGGCAAGACAACAGTATCCAAAAAGATGCAATTTACGTTTATCCAGAAAAGGAGCTGCCTGTGACTATGTTCTTCTGAAAAAAAAAAAAGGTTATGCACTCACCATAATTTTCCACTTTTGTTCATTTTCATTCCTCAACTGTTGGGATTGTATCGCACTGGCGCTTCTTCCAGCTCGTTCAACACTAGCTCCTCTCCCTTTACCCTAATGCCATAGTCCTCTAACATACCTCAGTTCTTGCTTACTGACCCCTTGTATTTGCTGCCAGAATAAAAGATTAAACAGAATCTGGACTTCAAACCAAGGAAAAGTAATTCCTTGGGCATATTTTGATTTTTCCAACATAGAAACAAAGAGGGGTCTGGTGGAAAGGATTTGAGGAAGAATGAAAACGGACAACCCAAATGGAATGGTGAGTACATAACTTATCAGGTGCCATCATTTTCATTCATTCCTTAACTGACAGGAATGAGCAAAAAAAAAAAAGGTACAAGGATTAGCCCAGGTTGCAGATCCACAAAAAAGTTATGTCCTTACCATAACGTTCCATGCAAGCTGTTCATCTCGCCTTTTGTTCTTACATGTGGGTCGGAGCCGATCCCTCGGCTCTGAATCGGCCGCTGTTCAAGCTCAGACTCTGAGAAGCTTGAGACCTAGTGTATATCCCATGATGCTCTACTGTACATCCCCAGATCTAGTATGCTACAACCAAGACAGCCTACCAACAGAAGAAGACTAAGGAGTCTACCTGCTTAGATAACTATAAGAGTGGAAGGAAACAAGAAGAGTAGGAATGTATGAAACAGACTGACAACTGAACCAATCCTCCAAGGCAACCATCTCCTCGATTGGAGGGGGAAGGTGGGTGGGAATGTAAGAACAAAAGGCGAGATGAACAACTCACATGGAGCGTTATGGTAAGGACATAACTTCTTTATGTGAAGTTGTTCTATCTCGCCGTTTAGTTCTTACACGTGGGTAGCATCCCAAGCACCCTAACCCTGGGTGGCTCACGGGAGAACATTCCTGAGCAAACGTAGCCCTGTCCCTGGAGGTCTTGTTTTGACCATGTGGCAGCTGCACAAATGGTATCCAAAGGTAAACGAGCTGCATGAGCCAATGATGTAGAAACAGCTCGTGCAGAATGGGCTTTGACGTTGGTTTCTAATTGCTGATTAGTAGAAGCATAAATGAATCTGATGCAATCAAAGAGTCACTTGGATAATGTGATTTTTGATGACACCTCTTTTTTATTTTCTGCATATGACACAAAGTTGATCAGATTGTCTGAAATCCTTAGCTCTATCGAGATAGAACCTCAGCTGTCTATGTACATCAAGCTCGTGTAACATATATTCCAGTTTGTTGGTATGGTGTTTGAAGAAGGTTGGGCGCTCAATGGACTGATTCAAATTACTTTCCAAAGAGATCTTTGGAAGAAAGGTAGGGTGTCCCTCAGGACAAATCCTATCAGGATGAAAAATCAAATATAGGGGTTTGAAGGACAAGGCTTAAAGTTCGGAGACCGTGCGTGCAGATGTAATGGCTACCAGGAATAAGGTTTTCCAAGACAAAAACTTGAAATGACAAGATGAAGCAGGTTCAAAAGGGGGTGTTAGAAAAATATGTATTGATGTATGCGTTTAGTGCTCATTAGAAGCTAAAAGGGTTAACACATTCCATTCTATTTTATGTACAGCTTAGTTTTGTGTGAAATTAAGATGCTTTTCTAAAATGACAGTATGCTTTCTGAAAACTGCAAGATGCACCCTGACCTAGTATTTGCTAGCACAGCAAAATTCATGTTTATGCCTTTTGGAAATATACTGAGAAACAGGTGATTATCTGCTAGGTCAGGAAATGAATAGAATACTGTTTTCTAGAATGGTACTGAACTTGAACAATTAGCTCTGTTCGTGTTATGAGAACATAAACAGCTGCAGAACTAGATACAAACAATGATTGCTTGAAGAAATGAAGTACAATCTGTACTTGCTTTGTGCTCAAATTAGCCACAGTAACTTGAATGGTAACATTGCATAGTGGGAAGTTGTATATGACCGGTGGTCAAGGCCACGTTGTTTTTCTTAGGAAGTTTTTTCATAAACTTGATGTGCCAGCAGAAAATCATGGACAAACAGCTGCTATGAAATAATATTGAAAGAACTTGTGATTTGTTATGTCAGCTTAGTAGGCAATGCCTTGTAAGAAATGTATAAAGATGGATTCACTTCCTGATTTTAGTTAGACAAACTCTGTATTAGCACGTTTTTGTCTCCTTGTTGCAAGATTAAAGTGCCTTAACCTGAACCTGCCGTGTATTGATCTTTTTGAAGTTTATTTTCCTTTGACAGATTGGTCCTCCGGACCAGAAACTCTCACTTCGCCTCAGGTCAGATGGGCCAGGTGGCATGAAACCGTACAGGGAAGAAACCACATTGGTTCTTCTGCGCTGAAAGACCTCAGACAGAAATGCCGTTCAAAAGAGGCCAGCCACTGCTCTGATCTGCGACTGGAGGACGAGTTACTGGACGAACCAGGAAAGAGTCAATCATGGAGGCTCAGGTAAGGTAAGATTTACCTATTTTCTGTTTTAGATCAGGGACTTGATTTGTGTCATCTGTCAGGAGATTTTTTCTGTACAAGACAGGGACAGAAAAGATTGCAGTCTTGTCACAGATCAGGGAAACAGAATAGGTAAGGCAGCTATTCTAGATAAACCGTGAAAAAAAGAGAAAAATTGTGGTACCACGTATAAAGAAGGGTTACATAACAGCTCAAAAGTTAAAATAAAATGGGAAATAAGTGCACAAAAAGATCCCAAGATCCGCCATTAACTGAAGATGCAAAATATATGCAATTACAGCGCGCTGACAATGTTGGGTACTATACAAAATGGGTTAATAAATATGAATTTGATGGCAAATTAGAAAAATCCTCTTATTAAACTTGACAAACAGCTTAAAAATGACGCAAGAGGTCAGGTAAAAAAGCAACGTCAATTAGGCATTCCTCAAGCACACAAGTGGATTGAGGAAGCAAATAGTAGGGAACAAAGTAATAATTCAAAAACAATGTTTCTAGATAAAGAGGACAATAACTTGGTAATAGCATCAGCCCCTCCGCCCCCTTCCGCTTCCCTTACCAGAATATGAAGCGGGTGGACAAGTTGGTCCACCTCCGCTATATCCGGCTGTCCCCGCGAAGCCAAAACCGTTTGTCAGAGATCCCATTGAGACTAGGTCTCGAACACGCAACTTGAGAGGGGAATTTGAATATCAAATAAACGAAAACTCACAAGCTATAAGAAAAGAAGAAATGTGTCCGCTCATAGAAATACCAAATCCTCAGGCAGGACAGGAAGGGCAGGACCCAACTCTCCTGGTATATAGACCGTGGACGCCAGAAGATGTCCGGAAAGCCACAGAGGGAACTCCCCATCCAAAAGTTAATTTTAGAAAATTCTTAGAAGACTTACAGGGCATGAGGTTAAGTTATCATTTAAATGGAGAAGTAGAAGTAGTCAGACAGATCGTAGGTCCAGATTGGCACATGATCAGTGGCAACTGGAATCCTCGTGACGCAGAACACAAGCCACTCCCACATAGTAACGCAGAACTGGATAACAAGAGTGAAAGGTCTGACGGACCAAATCTCTGAGAAATGGAAACCTAGAGCTGACTGGACTTGCATTAATCAATGCATCCAACAAGAAAGTGAAACAGTTGATAGATATTATGCTAGATTATTAGAGTGTTTTAACAACCATTGTGGAATGCAGGTACCTGAAGACCAGACACACGATTCCCCATATGAGCAGCAGCTAAAGAATGCATTTTTGAAAGGCAGTATTGCACCCATTAGCAGCTTCATTACAAAGCACATGGTAGATCACCATACAAGTAGATTACAGTCATTACTTGAATATGCAAGACTTGCAACATACAAGGCATTTTAATAACAAAAAGAAGACAACTCAAGTATTTGCTGTAGTAGACGGAGCTGAAGTTTTTGTACTAGTCAGGGGAAAAGGGCAAGAAAAATGCCCAGGGAAACAATCTGATAAACGATCAGAAGAGTTTGAAGAAAGGAAGTAAAGGGGTGAATGTTTTAAATGCGAAAAAAAGGGACATTTGGCAAGGGATTGCAAGCAAAATAAGAAGGTAGCCATGGAAAACAAGAAGGTGAGGACTGACTATATGATAGTCAAGAATCACTAGAAAGGAATAACCAAGAAAAGGTAAATGCAAATGTGGTAGAAAGGATTGAGAATGTGACCGAAGAAATAGAGGAAGTGCAAGAAACCACAGATAGTGAAGAAAGTGAAATTTTAGACTTGGCATTATTGAGCCTAGAGCTCTATTTAGCAGACACAAAACCAAAGTTACACTTCTGGTAGAGGGGAAGGAAGTTAAATTTGTGTGACTCGGGGGCATCGCGAACCCTGATGCACCCTTCCAAATTACCAGAAAATTCAGAATCACTATCATATATTAGTGAAAGCAGCTAATGGACAGCTGTATAGGGAGCCACTCTCCCATAACATAGCAATAACTGACCCTGTTTCAGGGATGACCCAGAAGAGCAAAATTGTTTCTGAAAAATGCCCAGTAAACCTTTTGGGCAGACACCTTATGCAGATATTTGGCATAGCAGTAGTTCCAACCATGCAGGGTATGGAAGCACAGCGACAAATGGATACTTTTCTAGTGCGACCGGAGGGTGAAACATTTTATTGTTACAGCCAGGACTTGGTTACGACTGGTCCAGGGGCAGTAACTGAAGAACTGATGAACGTAGCCATCAGTAAGTCCCCCTCCCTTGACACTGAAACAGCATTTGTTGCATTGTACTCTATATTACTGTAGCAAACCAGGACCTGATAAAGAATATGAGCAAAAACTGTTTAGAAACCATGCCAACAGACTGGTATTACGTAATCTGTACTGGGACACAGAAGGGAACAGTGTAGTTAGCTGTTCATTGCCCCAGGAATTCTTAGCGCTTTATAAATCTAATCGATTACCACATGTTAGTTTGACTAAAGACAAGAATGTGAAATGGGTAGACCTAGGAGAAAAAGTCACAAGGTGGGAAAAACAGAAAGAATTAGAACTGTTAGAACAGGGAGTACAAAAGCAGAAGTTGAATTGGATAACACAGACACACCCAGCTGTACACTTGCAGGCAAGTGAGGACAGCTGAGTAGCACTCTTACTAGAGGAAGAAGCCTTACGAGGCATACCAGAAACTCTCTGGTCAACAGGAAAATCAGATGTAGGACTTATTCGCACAGCAGGACTAGTTACTATCACGCCAAAATCAGCATTTAGACCACAGAAGAGACAATATCCCTTAAGAAAAGATGCAGAGGTAGGAATCAAACCTATAATAGCAGCTTTACTTAGTACTGATAGAATCGCCTGATTCACCATGCAACGCACCCTTATTTCTCGTCAGGAAAGAAAACGGGGAATGGTGTATGGTACAAGATTTGCCAGCTGTAAATGACGCAATACCTAGAGCACCTATGGTGCCAGATCCACACACCCTGTTGAATGATTTAAAACCTCAACAGAAGTATTTTTCTGTGGTAGATATTAGCAATGCGTTCTTTTCGATACCGATGCACCCTGACAGCCAACATTGGTTTGCATTTGCAGTTCAGGGGAAGAGGTACACATACACAAGACTACCGCAGGGGTATTGTGGAAGCCCAACAATATTCGCACAAGAAATGGCAAGTAACTTGGTGGGATTTATTCCGAGAGGCAGCCAGATATTACTTTATGTAGACGATATCCTATAATCAATATTAGAAAAAAGGACAAAAAACAGATTTTTTTTTATAAACAGTGTTGAATGTATTGGTTTTAAAAAAATGTTGTTTTCTATCCTGGAACACTGTGAACCTGACATCGGGGGGGGGGGGGGGATTACAAGAATTTTTTGGCTCAGAGAAACTAGATGGCAAATTAAACTACAGGCAGATCATTTTCCTGGGTTAAATGAAGCCATCAATATTAAATATTTCTTAAAAGATCGTGAAGTAAATGTTTTATAACGTTTATTTTAATGTACTCAATTATGCCTATTCTATAGTGCATAATGATAAATGAAGAGTTTGCTTTTTGTAAAGGGCTCTTTAATTATGATTTTACACTATGTAATTGATTAACTGATTTTAATTGTGTGCAGTATTTAAATGTATGCTTGATGTAACATTGCTTTTGGTTCTGAAGAAGTTTTTAACGAAAGCGTTGAATAAAGTGGAAGTTACGCTAGTCTATGGTTTCGTATTTTCCAGCCTTGAGCAGTTTTTTTATCTATTTTCTTGTTCAGCTGCTTTGTCGACTTTTTGATTTTTGTTGGCATTTGGTGGTGTCGCTATGGCCGTTTCTCCTAATGATCCTTTATTGGATTTGAGTCTTCATTACACTCCTAATGGGTCCGAAGGGACTGACTCACCAACTGGTCTAAATTCTGGGTGACATACAAAAGACTCTGTGTCTTAACTTCTGAGCGTAAAATTCAGACACATACTGAAGGAGCTAGTGAACGTATTTTTAATGGATTTGATGAGGATGTCCAGACTGTAATTGAGGTTAGTACTGGCAAATCTCAGAGATGAGTCGGAAATTACATCTAATATAGGGCGGAGAGCTGAAAAGCAAAGTCCTACATATGCCAGCATTGCCTCTTTTCTCTCTAGCAGTAAGGATCCATTTAACGTTAAGAAAAAAATCTACTGACTTGTTTTATCAACCACATTTAAAAGTGTGAACGTCTAGACAAACTTTTGAAAAAATACAAAAGTTTGGATATTGAAAATAAATATTTCTTGAAATGTATTGAATTAAATATCGTTCCGAAAGGCTTGAGGTTTCTTAAATGCCCCGATGGTGTTTCAGTGACTGATCCAGTCTAAGACTCTGGAACAATTTTTCAACAATACGGGGGTTACTTTTCTCAAGCTACTGATAGAACGCAATTCTAACATGAGAGAAATCAGATGAAATTGTGGCTAGTGAAGACAGTTTTGCATCAAAGCTCCTTATTAAGTTCAGCGAAAGAAATTAACATGTTACACTTTTAAGAGATAGATGAGCATGAAAGGTTGTTTGAGAGAACAAAAAACTGGAGCGTGACATCAATGCACATAATACTGGCACTGCTTTTTCCATTTTTCTTAAAACTGAAAGAAAACTGTTTGGCAGACCTAACAAGTGGTCCACCTTTTCTTCGGTCCACCTTAAATCCAATGCACAAGGAACTTTATTTAAGCAAGCGGGGCATATGGGTAATTTTGACAATGTTTGTGTATTCAGCAGTGTCTCAGAAACTGAAGATTCTATGGTTAATGTTGAAGAAACGGCTGTTCCATCTATACCTAAAACTTTTGATAAAGAAAACAGTGACACTGCTATCAGAGTGTTTTTTTTAAGTTCAGAGAAAGAGCAAAGAACTTGCAAGCAGCAGAAGATGACCAGAAAGAAGGCAAGATTAATGTCCGAGTCATCCACAGACAACAAGTAGGTGAGGGTAAGTTTGAAAAGGACATTTTAAATTTATCTAACTGTATTTTAAACAAATTTCATGTTCAACTGTTAAAGTTAGGTTTAAATTTCATTCCCACTAGGCGAGGTGATGTAGCTGAAACCATCATTGATTTAAAGAAATTTACTATGAAGTTAAATTTAAGATGCATTTTGAAAGATGAGAAAAAAAACAGCATGTTTTTTAAACCTAACTTTAATCCAGCTTTAATTCATACTATTCAGTTGTTTGAAACATGTGAGAATGAGATTAGAGCTTTGGCTCAATAAAAAGTCTCAGTATTACTTTAATAACTTGGATGTCAACATGAGAAAAGCTATGAATGAGTTAGTGACTTCTAGAGACATCAGAATAATGAAAAGTGATCAGGGAGGACGCACGGTCTTGAATCAAAAGGATTATATTAATAAAATGGAATCTATGCTCAGTAATGTGAATGAATATAATATTGTTTCGACAAAGGACAGAGAAAAGTTTCAGATATGTTAACAGCTTTTTGTATGAAAATTTGATGTGCAGTAATATGGATTCTGCAATGTACAAATTTTGTGAAGTAGAACATCCTAGAATAGGAGTGATGTTTGGAATTCCTAAGAGAGTCACAAAAGCCTCCCTTCAGACCTATTATTTCTACCCCGAATTATGTCACAGTGGGTATGTCAAAAATGATTGATACAATGCTTAGTCCTATTGTTTGTAAAATGAAGTCATATTTGAGGGACTCTCGGGATTTTTTTTAGATAGTTTTCGTTTTGTGAATGAAGCTCATTTATTCAGTCCAACACAGCACATTATGTTTACTCTAGATGTAGTGTCTTTGTACACGTCCATACCCCACGACAAGGGGATAGAAGCAATGAGACCATTTTTACAGCAATGTAGTAATATATCTAATGGAGAAGTCAGTTTTTATTGCGATTCTATGGAAGTTATTTTAGAAAATAATTTTATTTTTAATCAGATTTTTACAAGCAAGTTCAAGGAGTTGCGATGGGGTCCCCAGCAGCCCCAGTATTTGCCAACTTAGTTATGGGGTGGTGGGAACACACCACCTTGGACTCCTTGAAAACTGAATTCAAGGTCATTTATTACGAAAGATTTATAGATTTATTTTTTATTTTATATGGAGGGGTTCGAGAAATGCAGTTATTTTGTAATAAGTTGAATGAGGTTTCTGACTTCTTGAAGTTTGTGGGATGTTATGGAAATTCCATTAACTTTTTGGATGTAACTTTGACATGGAATGCATTTGGAGAAAACTTTACTAGCAGTATTTTCCGTAAAAAAACTTTCAAGAATATTTACATGCACCTAGTAAACATCCGAAATTCGTGCTGAATAATATACCTAAAAGCCAATTCATACGAGCTAGCAGGATGACGAGTGTTGAGGAGACATTTATTAATGAGCTTGAACATCATACAATTGTTTTTGGAGAGGGGGTACAGTGAAAGTTTGTTAAGGGAAGTAGCTGATGACATCTCTAAGCAATGTGCAACCTTGTATCCACCCATTTTGAAAAATAGGCCAACACTCCAAGTTATGGAAACTGTAAAGTATACTGAAATTTTGTTTCAGTATGAATATGAGTGTTGACAATATAGGTATACGTATTATTATAAACAATAATTGGAAGATCCGCGAAGGAAATGCTGACTTACATGGCAGCCATTAGGGGAAAACGAAATTTGTTTATAGGAATGAACATAGTCTGAAAGGAGCATTTGAAAAGGGGAGAGATAGACACACATGTAGCATCAAGAAGGGGCATATCAACAGGGGCATGCACAAGTGTCATGACTGTTCCGTCTGTAGGTTTGTTTTAGAAGGTCCCTACATTCAGCTTCCTCACATACTTAATACCATAGGGGTCCCTGGTAGTTTTTGTTGCAAAACAAAAGTTGTTTATATTGCAGCATCTGACAAATGCTCATCATTTTATATTGGTAGGACTACTAGAAAATTAAATGTTAGAATGAAGGAGCATATGTACAATATTAAAAAAAAGGACAAAAAACAGATATTTTATAAACAGTGTTGAATGTATTGGTTTTAAAAAATGTTTGTTTTCTATCCTGGAACACTGTGAACCTGACATAAGGGGTGGGGGGAGGGGGGGGGTGATTACAAGAATTTTTTGGCTCAAAGAGAAACTAGATGGCAAATTAAACTACAGGCGGATCATTTTCCTGGGTTAAATGAAGCCATCAATATTAAATTTTCTTAAAAGATCGTAAAGCATATATTTTATAATGTTTGTTATTGTAATGTACTCAATTATGCCTATTCTATAGTGCATAATGATGAATGAAGAGTTTGCTTTTTGTAAAGGGTTCTTCAATTATGATTTTACACTATGTAATTGATTAATTGATTTTGTGGGCAGTATTTAAATGAATGCTTGATGCAACATTCCTTTGGTTCTGAAGAGGTTTTTTACGAAAGCGTTGAATAAAGTAGAAGTTTCACTAGTCTGTGGTTTCGTATTTTCCAGCCTTGAGCAGTTTTTTTGATCTAGCCCCCACCCAGCAAGAATGCAAGGAAAATACTATAGCATTACTACAATTTTTAGCCACTCAAGGACCTAAAGTAAATAAAAACAAAGTGCAGCTTTGGAAAAAGCAGATTAAATACCTGGGATATGTAATATCCAAAGAAGGTAGAATATTAGATGAAGAAAGAAAAATAGCAATTTTACAAGCACCCAAACCGACTACCAAGAAGGAATGATGTCCTTCCTGGGTACAACTAATTTTTGTCGGAGTTGGATTCCAAACTATGCTTTGGAATCTGCTCCATTAACTGACTTGATATACAAAAAGCCTATGGCAGCATAAGATTTACTACAATGGACACCAGAAGCAGAATCAGCTTTCTGCAGATTAAAGCAGTTGATAGCGTCCTCATTAGTTTTAGGACTACCAAACTATCATAAACGTTTTTTTTCCAAACTGTAGATTGTAAGCAAGGTTATATGGCATCAGTATGGACACAGCAACATGGGGACAAGCAACGTCCCACAGCTTACTATTCATCACAGCTGGACCCAGTGGCGCGATCCCTGCCTCACTGTGTACAAGCAGTAGTCGCAGCTGAAATGGCAGTACAGGCTTCAGCCTCAGTAGTGTTGTTCCACCCTCTCACACTGATTGCAGTTGTAATTATTTTACTGCAAGAAAAAGTAGCATATCTTTCTCCTGCTAGACATCTTTCCTGTATGACTATACTGTTGAGCAAACCTCACATGACAATTGAACGGTGTACAACTTTGAATCAGTCTACCAAGCTCCCAACCCCTGCAGATGGCACACCACACAGCTGCCTGCAGAAAATTGAGCAAAGGACACTACCCAGAAAAGATCTCACGGATGTTCCCTTGGATGATGCCGAGGTGACATATTACATGGACGGCTCATGTAAAAAGGGTCCTACAGGGCAGAATCTAGTAGAATATGCAGTAGTTTCTGATACTGAAAGTTTAGAAGCAAAATCTTTACCACACAATTTATCTGCACAAGCAGCAGAATTGATTGCCTTGACACGGGCATGTACCTTAGCAAAAGGTAAATGTGTAAATATTTTTACGGATAGCCAGTACGCTTTTTCTACTGTATATGTTTTTGCGCAACAGTGGAAGAATAGAGGAATGATGACATCTACTGGCAAACAGATTAATCATGCGCAGTTTATTTTGGATTTGTAAGAATCTATTCAGTTTCCTCAGAAAGTAGCTATTTGTAAATGCATAGCTCATACCAAGCAACAGGATTTCAAAAGGTAATGCGAGAGCTGACAGCTGCAAAACAGGCAGCTTCAGCCTCAGAAGTATTTCTTTTGAGTGAGGAATTACAACCCTCAGATTTTAGATTTAGAAATGTTGAAAACAATGCAGACACTTACTACAAATGTAGAAAAAAGTACAGTTTTGTACCTACCATAAATGTAGATGTCCGATAGATATGCAACTGCAGTCATAACATATGGGTTGTCCTGCCTCAGGCAGCCCTTGGTCGGCCGGATTCCAAAGTCTGGGTCCGAAGTCGGCTGATGTCGCATTTCTCTCCGACGTCAGAGCGGCTGGAGTATATAAGCATCAGCAGACGCCATCTTCTTCAGTGTTTCTTGCCCCAGGTGCCCTCAAAGGAAGGCTGTAATCAAATTGGAAGACAATAGGTTTCCAGACAATAAATACGCAACAAACAGATACACCATAACAGATATCCCCAGCTAAGGATAACAGGGAGAGGAGTGGACCCAAGGCATAGAGGGGAAGGAGGGAGGGAAAACCCGACTGCAGTTGCATATCTATCGGACATCTACATTTATGGTAGGTACAAAACTGTACTATGTCCTTCAAGAATGCAACTGCAGT
This sequence comes from Protopterus annectens, assembly GCF_019279795.1. Classification (NCBI taxonomy): domain Eukaryota; kingdom Metazoa; phylum Chordata; order Ceratodontiformes; family Protopteridae; genus Protopterus; species Protopterus annectens. Next base: position 76,784,579 of record NC_056730.1, on the reverse strand, counting down.
CATAACATATGGGTTGAATACCATAGCTTAGCTGGGGGGAGGTGGTATGCTCCAAGAAAAGGATGGTGTAGCTATCAATCCCTGCAGGACTGCCGAAGCAAAGCCTGCTCTGGATTCTGGAATATAAAGGGAGGTTGTAGTGTTTGGAAAATGTATGCACGGAGCTCCATGTAGCAGCTTCTAGAATGTCTTTTGTAGGCACCCCTCTTAAAAAAGCTGTAGAGGTGGCTGTAGCTCTGGTGGAGTGTGGTCTGACATTGGCTGGCACACACTTTCCATGGAAAGAATAACAGAATCTGATGCAATGTCCAATCCATTTTGAAATTGTCTGTTTGGAAATTGCTTTTCCTTGTACTCCAGGGGCGTAAGCTACAAAAAGCTGATCAGACTTCCTACTGGTCTTGGTTCTGTCTAGGTAGTAGCGAAGTTGTCTGTGTATGGCCAAGGTATGCAACAGTCTTTCCCCTTTGTTCTCAGGATTGGGAAAGAAAGTAGGCAGGTGAATTGCTTGATTTAAAGAAACCCTAGATACCACTTTTGGCAGAAAGGCAGGGTTGGTTCGTAAGGAGACCCTGTCTCTGTGAAAAGTTATGAACGGTGGTATTGCCATTAGGGCCTGTAATTCCGAAACCCTTCTTGCTGAGGTAATGGCCAGCAGGAAAGCCGTCTTCCAGGAAAGAAATTGTAAATCCACAGAAGCTGCTGGCTCGAAGGGAGGTAGAGTCAATTTTTCTAGGACAAAATTGAGGTCCCAAGCTGGTACTGGTGCCTTTCTTGGGGGCTTTATATTCTTGATTCCTCTAAGAAATTGCCTTAAAGGATGTGAAAACACAGGTGGATCAGTGTTGTATCTAGCCGAGATAGCTGAAGCATGTATTTTTATGGAAGAGTATGAGAGTCCGTTATGTAGCATATCTGCCAAGTATTCCAGAATGAGTGGAATGCTCAAAAGTGATGCATCATGACACTTGTTGGTATTCCAAATGCTGAATCTCTTCCATCTGGCTGAGTAAGCCTTTCTGGTGGATGGTCTGCGGGCTTCTGTTAGTATCTGCTGAACTTCCTCAGAGAGGTAAATTGAGGTTATTTATGGGATCTCCCAAGCTGTTAGCTGTAGCGTCTGGATGTTGGGATGAACTGTCCTGAAGTTGTGTTGAGTCAAAAGTTGGGGCCATTGGGGAAGGGCCCACGTTTTGTTGTGACATATGCTCCGTAGTAGTGGGTACCAGTGTTGTCTTGGCCAGTCTGGAGCTATTAGGATCCCCTTCAGCTGCTCTGCTTTGATCTTTAATAACACTGTGGTCATCAGTGGCAGAGGTGGAAATGCATAAATTATTAGGGAGCTCCAGTTGAATGAGAGAGCATCTATTTTCCATGCTTGTGGATGATATGTCCTTGAGGAGAACTTTTCTAAGTGATGATTGAGGTGGGAGGCAAATAAGTCTAAGTCCGGCCTGCCCCATGTCGAGGGGAGTCGTATAAAGATGTCTGGATGTAGCCTCCATTCGTGGGGGTCCAGGAAATTCCTGCTTAGACTGTCCGCCAGAACATTGTCTTTGCCTGGAACAAACTGGGATTGTAACTGTATGTTTAGACTCCGTGATTTTTCCCAAAGATTCATGGTCAGTCTGCAAAGGGGGTAAGAATGAGTGCCCCCCTGCTTGTTTATGTACCACATCACCGTGGTGTTTTCTGTCCGTATTAGTAGGCGGCCTTGTTGAAGTTATTGTCCAAAGGCCTCGATGGCATGCATTACTGCCAGCATTTCTTTTTGGTTGATATGCAGATGTTTCCTTTGGAGACCATTGTCCTTGAATACATCTGCCCTCCATGTGCGCCCCCCATCCAAGGTCTGAGGCGTCTGTGGTCATGGTCTGTGTTATCTGAGGTTTTTTGAACGACATACCTGTGTTTGACTGGCTTACTGTGGCCCACCATAGAAATTCCTTTTGAAGACATGGAATGAGTGGAATAGTTGCTTCTAGGTTGTTGCTGTGTTGAGACCATAAGCTTTTTAGGTACCATTGAAGCTTTCTCATGTGTAGTCTTGCTAGTGGAACCAGGAGAATGCAGGATGCCATGTAACCCAGGGCCTGTAGGAATCTCCTTGCAGTCATCTGGGTGAGCTTTGCTAAACTTTTGAAGTAATGAGTTAACTTCTTTTGCTTGTCTTCTGTCAGGTAAGCCATTTGAGAGGCTGTGTCTAGTTTGGCTCCTAAGAAGGTTATTTGCTGGGATGGCTGAAGTCTTGACTTTTGAAAGTTGTCTGTGTATCCCAGAGCCTGTAGCAAGTGTATGACATAATTCAAGTTTTTTGTCAAGGTTAGTTTGTTGTCCGCTTGTATGAGGCAATCGTCCAGGTACGGGTAAGATTCGAATCCCCTGGAACCTGCAATGAGCAATTACTGATGCCAGGCATTTCGTGAATACTCTGGGCGCAGTAGATAAGCCAAATGGCAATGCTGAGAATTGATAATGCTCTGGCCCTGCAAGAAATCTGAGGTATCTTCTGCAGCTGTGTCTGATAGGGACATGCAGGTATGCCTCCTTGAGGTCCAGAGTAATCAGCCAAGACCCCTTGCCCAGCATGGGAAGGAGTTGCTGTAGAGTCAGCATTTTGAACTTTGGTACTATGAGAAAAGTGTTTAAAGCGGACAAGTCCAGTATTGGTCTCCATTGAGTTTCTTTTCTTGGAACAAGGAACAGTCTTGAATAAAACCCTGACCTTGTTCTTGTTGTGGAACTTTTCTATTGCTTTGATCTGAGCAAGCAGAGAAATTTGCTCGATAGCCTCTGCCCTCTGATTTTGTGGAAGGTTTGGCATGCCTTGTTTTCTTGGCAAGGTATGAAAATGGAACCTGTAACCGTGGTCTATAATGTCCAAAATCCATTTGTCTTTTGTCAGTTTGTGCCAATTTTTTGAAAACAAAGATAATTTTCCCCAAAGGAGCTTCTGTTTGCTCCTTGGTCAGCGGAACTAGAGGAAAGTCATTGAGATTGTCCTTGCGGGGCAGGAGAAACCCCTGTGTCACTTCTTTGGTTTGCTGGTTGACATTGTCGTCCCCTGTAGGATCCTCTGTATTGCCCTCTTCCTCGGGCACGCCTGTTTTTGCCCCTTTGAAATCTTTCAGGATTAGGAAAGGACCAGTTTTTAGAAGGCCAGTTCCTGCTGAATCTGGGTGGCTGAACCTGGAGGAAATCTTTGACTGTCTGAACTGACTTGGCTTTTTCCTCAATGGACTTTAACACATCTTTAGCATTAGCACCAAAAAGCTTGTTCTTTTCCAAAAGTGCATCAAGAAGTTTTGCCTTAACATGATCTGGTAAAGGTTGTTCTTTTAACCATGCATGTCTACGAATGACCGCCCCTGTCATAGTTGCCCTACATGAAGCTTCCAATGCATCATATCCACACTGTAGAAAGTGATTGCTAACCTGCTAAGAATTATGAACAGCCTCCTGCAAAGACTTCCTATCTAAAGGTTCAGAAGAGGCCAATCTTTTCTGTAAATCATCTAACAGGAAATCCTGATATTGAAACATGTGAAAGAGACAATTGAGAGCTCTCATAGATAAAGTAGTGGAGGTGTAAACCTTCTTCCCCCATCTCTCTAAGGACCTTGCTTCCCTGTCGGAAGGCAAAGGGTTTTTGGAGGTGGTAGCTGAAACCCCTTTAGGCCCCTGGGAAATTGTTTCTAAATCAACAGCATGGGCCCTAAAGAAATGAGAATGGGTTTCTGGGACCCTATAGTATCTGTCAGACTTGACAGGAGCAGGAGGAAGAGTATCAGGGGTAACACTGGAGTCAGAGTATAAATCATCCAAAACATCAAGCACAGGAGGTATAGCTAAGGGTCTGTGTTGGGGTTTTTTAAGGAAGGTTCGAAGGCGCTTTCTGGAATCTGAATATTCCTGGCCTTGCCACTGAAAATGCTCCCTCACGGAATGCAGAACTTCCCCAAAAGAAATATCCTCAGGAGGAGGGGCCGAGGGAATGGAGTCCTCTGCATCTGAATCCTCATAGGTCTGGAAGGGCTCTTCCTGGCTTTCGGAGTGAACAGAGTCCTCAGAATCTTCATCTGAAGGAAGGGGGTCAGAGGGTTCAACCCTGGGCCTCTTATCAGGAGGAGGCTGGGATCCTCTCTCAGGATGGGCCTGGGAACCTCAGATCAGGGAAATTAAATCTGCGGCCACAGACATGATTTGAGTTTCAGGAGTAGGCTAAGGTAAGGTTTTAGCAGTAAGATGCTTGGCCTTGCTGGCTGCCTTAGCACGTGTGTAGGCCTTGATAGACATGGACATGGGAGGCCTAGCCGCTCCACGTGCAGGAGTGACCTTATCAACAGCAATGGTCTCTGGCATTTCCTCGGTTTCAGTATCCGGAGGAAAATCAATAACTGACGGAGTGGCCTCCGGTATCGGGAGGTATCGGTAATGCGGTGTCTTCGGTTCGAAGTGGTGGAATAACCGCCTCAGAGGGAAACGAGGCACTCGCGGTTAGTTTTGGTGTGGTGTAGGTGGAAGACGCGGCCGAGGATGTCGGTCCCGGTCTTTTCGTTTCTTAGGAGTATGCGTTGTCGGTTGTTCCGATGGCATTGTATAATCAAATTTTTCGCCGAAAAAGTCTTCAGCGAACTCCACCCGGCGCCTGAGGGTGCGCTTATTGAAGCAAGCACAGGCGGCACAGGCAGAGACGTCGTGGTCTGGGCCAAGGCAAGGGAGGCAGTAAGAATGGAAATCCTTATGAGGTATTTGTTTCCCCCAAGTTAAACAATTATTTACTTTGTCTGACATCGGCTGAGGCAAGAAAGAGTCCCCAACGGGGTACTTAGCTTTTTTCGAAGTCTTCAGTAGCTGAAATCTCTGGATCTGACCGACCGGCACTTGCGAACAGCTTCTGCTTCAAGCACCGCGCGGCAAGAAAGACTGAGGAAAAAGGCGTCAGCTGATGCCTTTATACCCCAGAAGCTCTGACGTCAGGGAAAGTGCGACATCAGCCGAGGCCAGACCCAGACTTTGGAATCCGGCCGACCAAAGGGCTGCCCGAAGCAGGACAACCCATATGTTATGACTGCAGATACATCCTTGAAGGACATCAATTATTTACTTTTTCAGTAATTTCTGACATTGGCTGAGGCAAGAAAAGGTCCCCAACGTGGTACTTAGCTTTTTTGATGACTTTGGTTTCGAAGACTACAGGAGCTGACCGACCGGCACTTGCGAACTGCTTCTGCTTCGGGCACCGGGCGGCAAGACTGAAGAAGATGGCGTCGGCTGATGCTTATATACTCCAGCCGCTCACGTCGGAGAGAAATGCGACATTGGCCGACGTCGGACCCAGACTTTGGAATCCAGCCGACCGAGGGCTGCCTGAGGCAGGACAACCCATATGTTATGACTGCAGTTGCATTCTTGAAGGACATCAGAGGTGGGTAAAATGAGGAGCAATTCTTGAGAAAGGGCTGTACATCTCCAAAGAAGGGAAATCGATATTGCCATCTAATTTTAGATATGCAGCTTTATTGAGCCATGGGCAGTGCCATGTCTCAACAGGGGGGATGGTACAGTTAGTGAATCGAGTGTTTACAACATATGGGTTTACAAACTACACTAAAATTTTGTGCGGCATGTCATGTTTGTAATAAACATCATGCACAAGGGGCATTGAAGCCCAAGCAAGGGAGTTTTCCTACACCACCATACCCTTTCTATAGCATTTGCATGGATTTCATAGAACTGAACAAATGTGAAAATAAGTATTGTCTTGTCATTATAGATATGTTTTCCAAATGGGTGGAAGCTTTTCCAACTAAAAATCCAGATGCAGCTACTGTTGCGAAAGTTCTTATTAAATAAATTATTCCTAGATTTGGCATACCAGAAAAGATCTATAGCGACAATGGCACACACTTTGTAAATCAAACTATACAACAGTTGAGTCGATATTTCGGAATTTCCTTAAAAAAACATTGTGCGTACAACCCACAATCTGCAGGATTAGTAGAGAGGCACAATGGGATTTTGAAAAACAAACAAGTGAAATACAAAAGAACTGGGTGCACTGTCTGCCTTTGGCACTGTTAAGCATGAGAACGGTTCCAAATGGGAAAGGGTTAACTCCTTTTGAAATACTATTTGGGAGGGCATATTATATACCTCAGTGGAAACCTCTCATGCCTGCAGACGGGGAGGCCAACGGTTCACTAGCAAAATATATGAGGCAACTTCTAAGTAATAAACAACTTTTGCAGTTAAATTCCGTTTCAGATAAGGAACAAGCTAGACCATCGGAAGCAGCAGTAGTCCCAGGCACGTGGGTCTGGGTGAAAGTAATCAAGAAAAGAATTGGACGACACCGAAGTGGGAAGGGCCATACCAAGTGCTACTGTCGACACCCACTGCAGTCAAGATTGCAGAACGAGCGTCCCAGATTCATTTGACACACTGTGAACTGGTTAAGAACTTTGAACTGGACAAAACCCTTGTTACTGTTACTCAACAAGAACAAAATGACCAGATAGAGAAAACAGGAATGCAGACCAACCCCAGAAGTATTGCATGATTATTCTGTTAACCATACTGATAACAATGATCTTTTTGCTGTGGCCTTTCCTTTTTCCAGCCACACGGGCTGAACTGAATAAACGTGAATCACTCAGACTGGCATCCAAACTTTAACACTTACAAGCAATTAAATATGTGTATGCTGAAACTTTTAATGTTTCGAATTGCTGGATTTGCACAGCTATACCAACAGCATACGGGGGATTACTAATGACTGCTGTCCCCCTAGGGGTCAATGAGGCCTGGGAAAATTTGATTTTTGATACAACTGTAAAATCACGAGACAAAATAGCATTCTACCTGCCTGTTACACAAAAGGGAATTGTGTGTTTTTACAAAGATGATACTGTTCAGGTAGGTTGGAGTAATTGTAATGTGACTGTTCCTTACAAATGTTATACCAAAGCTAATAATGCAGGTTATATCTCTGATGCAAATTATGACTCGTATCTAAAGTCAATACAAAAAACTGTTGATGAGATACAACTTAATCCTGTTCTTTTTAACCAACTATCAATTATTGTTAAGAAAATGTTTCATGCAGGGCAAGTGTATATTAATACCAAGGTAGAGAATTGTTATTTTGTTTGTGGGAAAAAGGCATACAAATGGTTACCTGAGAACTGATCCAGCAGTTGGTTTTTGGGTTACCTGGTTCCGGCCATAGGACACACTGAAGTCTTGCCTCAGGGAAGAATTCGAAATGTCAGAGAGGTCACCAAAAAAAAACGAAAATCCAATCAGAAGGCCTGAAAATCCAATGGGACGAATGGAAGCAGGCTAGAGAAACCATAACTCTGTGAGGAATAAAGACAAACTAGCACATATGGACTTGAGTGACACTATTATATCGTGGGCAGGTACAGTCCCTGCATATGGCGCAGTGAAATCGATTTGGGAGCAGAGAAAACTGTCCAAACTTCTCGAAGTAATGAGTAATGCAACTTTTTCTGCTCTTGAATTAATGACTGATAACTGAATGCTATGAGAACTGTGGTACTTCAAAACCACATGGCTCTTTACTTACCCTAGCGGCGAAAGGTGGTACATGAGCTTTAATAAAAGAGGAGTGCTGTTCGTATATTCCTGACAATCAGCATGAGATTAACTACCATCTTGAGGTGATTCAGCAAGTGTCGGCCATGACCAAACCCACTGAATGACTTTTTCCAGTATTTGTTTGGGGGTGGGGTAGCATCCTAATGAACATCCTGATTGCCATTTGTGTGGGATTACTCCTATTGTGTGTGTTTGCTGTGGTATTTCCTGCATGAAAAGATTAATCAAAGATTTTATAGACATGTCAGTTTCTGAAACTTTGCATCAAAGTACTGAAATTGAAGAATTGTTGAAGAATGAAACACTTTCATGAGTTTAAACTGAATGACTCTCTTAACTCCACATCTTGAACAGAAGAGGTTAGGAGAAGCAAACTGTTCATGCTTTTGAAAATAGAATAAAAAGTATTAACAGGGGGGAAATGTTAGAAAAATATGCATTAATGTATGCATTTAGTGCTTATTAGAAGCTAAAAGGGTTAACACATTTCATTCTATTTTATGTACAGCTTAGTTTTGTGTGAAACTAAAAGATTCTTTTCTAAAATGAAAGTATGCTTTCTGAAAACTGCAAGATGCACCCTGACCTAGTATTTGCTAGCACAGCAAAATTCATGTTTATGCCTTTTGGAAATATACTGAGAAACAGGTGATTATCTGCTAGGTCAGGAAATGAATGAATACAACAATACTGTTTTCTATAATGTTACTGAACTTGAACAATTAGCTCTGTTCGTGTTATGAGAACATGCACAGCTGCAGAAGAACTAGATACAGTCAAACAATGATTGCTCGAAGAAATGAAGTATATTCTGTACTTGCTTTGTGCTCAAATTAGCCATAGTACCTTGAATGGTAACATTGCATAGTGGGAAGTTGTATCTGACCAGTGGTCATCAAGGCCACGTTTTTCCATAAACTTGATGTGCCAACAAAAAATCATGGACAAACAGCTGCTATGAAATAATATTGAAAGAACTTGTGATTTATTACGTCAGCTTAGTAGGCAATACCTTCTAAGAAATTTATAAAGATTGATTCACTTCCTGATTTTAGTTACACAAACTCTGTATTGGTATGTTTTTGTCTCCTTGCTGTAAGATTAAAGTGCCTTAACCTGAACCTGCCATGTATTAATCTTTTTGAAGTTTATTTTCCTTTGACCGATGACGAGCATCAGTTGAGATAAAACCAGATTCAAATTCCAGGGGTAGACAGGATGCCTAATAGGTGGCCTGAGATGGGTCCCTTTTAAAAATGCTTCACAAAGCCTATGCGACATGATGTTAGAGCCGTTGAAGCCTATATGGAAGTTTGAGATAGCAGCCAATTGAACTCTAATGGTAGCAGCAGCCGTTCCATCATGGAACGACGACAAGAAATCTAAAATGATATGGATAGGTGCTACATAAGGGTCCGTGTTGTGTTGAGAAGTCCAGTGAATGAAGAGTTTCCATTTGCTGTTGCACAGTTTCCTGGTAGAAAGCTTATGAGATGAAACTATAATATATGTTGGACTGCAGAAGACAACTCATGTGACCTGGCTAATGTGGGAAACGAAGCAGCCAAGCTGTCAGTTTCAGGGACGGGGAGGGAGGGATGCAGAACTCCCGACGAATGAGTCAGAAGATCCGGCACTGGGTCCAGGAGCCATGGTTCTTCCAGTTGATATTTCCGCAGGAAGGGAAACCAAATCTGCAGAGGCCAAGATGGGGCTATTAAAATCACAGTTCTTCCCAGAGTTTTGGCTTTCTGCATGAATTTGGGAATTAGAGGTATTGGCTGAAAAGCATATAGGAGACCCGGGGGCCAATCGTGCATGAGTGCATCCCTCGGTTCTTTCCCCGGTGGGGGATAGAGGGCAAAGTAACTGCTGCATTTGGCATTCATCAGAGATGCACATAGGTCGCAGCAAGGCTGGCCCCATCTGCAGAAAATGTTTGCCGCTACTTGTTGATTGAGACACCACTCGTGAGGCAACAGCATGGCTCTCCTTAGTTTGTCCGCTATCATGTTGGATGTCCCCGGGATGTGCGTTGCTATCAGAAAGCGTCCAGTGGATACAGCCCATTGCCAAATCCTTAGGGCCACCCGGCATAAAGGGTACGATCAGTTTCCCCCTTGTTTGTTGGTGTACCAGACAACAGACATGTTGTCCGTCTGGATAGCAATTGTGCCTGGAGGAAGAGAGTCGTGAAAGTGTTGCAACGCTAACACCACCGCTCTCAGCTCTAGGACATTTATATGCAGGTGCGTTTCCATGTTTGACCAAGTGCCTTGGACAGTCTTTCCCTGAAATAGCCGCCCCCCCCCACCCTATCAGGGAAGCATCCATGGTCACTGTGGCTGTGGGTTAGGGAAGAACGAAGGGATATCCTATTACTTGGTCGCTGTGCAACCACCAGCGGAGATCTTTCTTGCAAAGATTGGTTAATCTGATCTCGTGTGACATGGGTAGTTGTCGGTACGACCATTGCGCGAAAAGTAACCACTGGAGAATTCGCATGTGCATGCGGCCTAACGGGACTGCTATCAAAGTGGCTGCCAATGTGCCTAAAAGCTGTAGTACTTGGGACGCTGGAGCTTTGTTATGGGCTAACAGCCTGGTTAATTGATCTTTTAGTGTTGTGATTCTTGATTGGGGCAACCGGATTCTTGCGTTGACTGTGTCTAGTTCTACCCCTATAAAATGTAATATGCTGTGAGGGCGATAGTGCAGATTTTTCGAAATTGAGGGCAATACCCAACTGGGAGCAAAGGTGCACGGTGTAGTCCCTTGCTAGGATTAGCTGATGCCTGGAGGTGGCGGTGAGGAGCCAGTCGTCCAGATATGGAAACACCCAGAATCCCAACAGTCTCAGGTGAGCCGTGACCACTGCCATACATTTGGTGAACACCCTGGGGGCTGTGGTGAGACCAAAGGGCAGGGCTCTGAATTGATGACTGGCCCCCAGCCGGAAATGTAGGTGATCTCTGGATGATCTGTCCATTTTGATGTGGTAGTAAGCATCCTTGAGATCTATAGAGCACATCCAATCGCCCGTTGCCAGGAACAGGAGAATCGACTGCAGCGTGACCATCCGGAACTTTTCCTTCTTGATGACGGTGTTGAGTTTGCCGAGGTCTAGTATGGGCCTCCAGTCCCCTGTTTTCTTTGGAACTAAAAAGAACCTTGAGTAAGTTCTGGATCCTATTTGGTCCGCCGGGACTGGCTGGATGACTCTTGTCCAGCAGCTTTTGGATTTCTAAGGCTGCTAACTTTCTCAGACCGTGTGGTACGTCTGGGATCCTTGTACATAAAGGTGGGGTTTTTATAAAGGGGATGTAATAACCTCTGGCAAGGACGTTTTTTACCCAAGAGTCCGTTGTAATGTTTAGCCAGGTGTCTGGGTATAAAACCAAGCGACCCCAGACTGCCTCCAGAGTAGGACAGCCGGGCTTCCTTTCAGGAACGCTGATGGGGCTTACCAGAGAACTGATCCCAGTAGCCCTGATTCTGCGGACAGCCTCTGCCATTTGGATGGAATCTTCCATTTCTGCCCCCTTTTCTGCCTCTAGAGGGGGTATCGGTAGGTGTGTTCTGGAGAGCTCCCTGAGGTTTTCGGAACCACATTTTTCCACTTCATTGCCCATTGGGGTACAATCTGGTTGGAGTGGAAAAACAGACACCTACAGCAGAGTCTTCCCTTCCTATTCACACAGAGTCTCCTTAACTTTGGGTCCGAACAAGGCAGACCCGTTGAATGGGGTATTGACAAATGAAGATTTAAAGGCGTCCGCAAAGGAGCATCCAAGATTGCCTCCGAAGAGCTATCGCTGAACCTGCTGCCCTACTCGATCCATCAGCCGCATATGAAATGAGGCAAATGGATGAGTTTACTATTGAATTAAGGGTGTTGAGTTGTGCAGTCACCTTTTCCGAGACTGCATCAGCTGTATTACCCTGAAGAGCATCTCCCAGCTTTTAGGAGATCTCGTTGAAGGTGGGTAAAATGTGTCAGGTTGTTGAGTGACCTCATGGAAAATGCCGCAGAACTAAATACGCGTTTCTCATATCTGTCCATCATCCTAGAATCTCTATTAGGAGGATGGATAGCCGAAGAGGTTTCCGACATCTCTTTCTTGGTGGCCACCACCACCATGGCATCAACTGGGACTCCTTTTGTAAGAAAGGCCTTGTCGGTGGGGGAAGTAAATTTATTGGGCCTGCGTGGGACCAGTTCCACTGAGTCAGGTGATTCCCACGGAATTCGAGTAACCACTTCAATCAGCTCATCGAGGGGCGGCATAACCCAAGAGGTGGATGGTTGAGATGCTTAGGCCTTCAGGAGAGCAGACTCATCCTCAGAAGAGGCAAGGGACTGCCAATCACCCCTCTGCCTTAAGATTTCCAATAGGTCTGCA